>NC_041387.1:77429851-77435527 GCF_002162155.2 Triticum dicoccoides
ACCATCAAAGGGAGAAGGTCGACCAGGTTGGTGCGCCGAAGGGTATAATGTTAGAGGCTTAAAAGGTGCCCTGTCCAATAAAGAGAGTGCACACATATGATGTGCAAGGTTTGGGCAATGGAAAAGAAAAGTTTCTGTGTCATTATGACGATACATGGAGACTAGACCATCATGAGGGGGCATAAGTTTCATGTTTCATTCACAATATTCGTTTATAATTGTTGTGTCCTCTTATGTCAGCTCTACAAATATATATTTTGGATGGGTTAATCCGTCTATCCCTAGACACACACACACACACGCACACACAACAAAAGAAGAGAGAGATAGGTCGGGAGTATATGGATGGTCGGAGGTGGCGGCAGACCGTGAAAGGGAGCTGCTCGACCAAGGTGGTGCGCCGAGGGGTACAATGTTAGAGGTATAAAAGGTGTCTTGTCCAATAAAGAGAGTGCACAAATATGATGTGCAAGGTTCGGGCAATGGAAAGTAAAAGTTCTTGTGTCATTATGACGACAGGGATGCTAGACCATCATGAGGGGTATAAGTTTCATGCTTCATTCAAAATGTTCGTTTATAATTGTTGTGTCCTTTTCTAGCAACTCTAAAAATATACATTTTGAGTGGGTTTAACCACACGTTAGGTGTAGGTGCTAACATTATATTCTAATTCGTCTATCACTAGACCAACACACATAGACGCACAGACACACACAAGAAGAGAGAGATAGGTCCGAAGTATATGGATGGTCGGAGGCCGTGGCTCGACCAGGGTGGTGCTCCGAGGGGTATATATAAGTTTCACGTTTCATTCACAATATTCATTTATAATTGTCGTATCCTCTTATGCCAACTGTAAAATTTATAAAAATTGAATGGGTTTATCCGTCTATCCCTAGACCAACACACACACACACAAGAAGAGAGAGATAGACCTGGAGTATATGGATGGTCGGAGGTGGTGGCGGACCGTGAAAGGTAGCTGCTCACCAGGGTGGTGCGCCGGCAACCTGCACGCACAGATGAACAGTGTCATGAATCAAGAGCAATCCCTCCACATTCTGGTGCTTCCCTGATGGTTGGGTTCCAGGGAGGAGCAAGGAACGAGTCTTCTTCCAGCCTCCTTACCGGAGGAGGGAGGGAAGGACGGCCTCACCAGAGCGGCCTCTCTCGCCGTCCGGAGAGGAGATGGAGACGGTCCCGCGGGAGGGGCCTGCGGTCCTCTCGCCGTCGCCGTTCGCGCACCCTGCACGGAGATGCATAGCTACTTCTAATATATAGAGAGAGAGATGGAGATGGTCTTGGAACAAGGTTGGTTTGGCCTTGGGAGTAAGAAAGAGGAGGAGGCGGTGCCCCGGATCAGTGATGATCGATGACAAGCACGTCACGCAATGAAGGGAATTAAAGTGGCCGCGCATCCTTTGAAGTATCCAAGGAAGAGAATTAAAATGGCATGGGCTCCTTATGAGCTGCACAATCTCTTCATGGAAACCCAACTTTAACATCATTTTCTTCAAGAACCTCCACTCTACTCGATCATACGCTTTGTGCATGTCTACTTTTACCGCACAATAGCCCACCTTCCCTTTCTTTTTATTCTTTATAGTATGTAAGCACTCATAGGCTAGCAGAATATTATCCGTAATAAGATGGCCCAGGACAAAAGCACTTTGAACAGGAGAAATAATTTCATAAGGCAAGACTTAACGCGAAAAACAATCATTTTTGAGATCACCTTATAAAGTACACTGCAGAGACTAATCGGCCTATGCTGAGATATTCTTTCTTGTTCATCCACTTTAGGGATCAAGATAATGACTGTATCATTCCATCCTTCTGGGATTATTTTGTTATTGATTGCACTTAAGACTTCAGCAGTTAATACATCCCCTAATATGTGCCAACATTTCTTAAAGAAAATGGCGTGGAGACCGTCCGTACCTGGAGCTTTTAGATCACCAATAGAGAACAGAGCTCTCTTGACTTCCTCCGCCATATAAGACCTTAGAAATGCTTCATGCACCCGGCTGCAGCAAACGCAATGAAAGGGGGTGGGAATCGAGGGGAAAAGGCTGCACGTTAATCGCAGGGGACTTGTAAACCGGGACGTCCTGCTGTGGCTCGCCGGACCTATAAACCCTGACGAAGGTATTTTTGTTCGACTATGTCAAAAATCAATTGTTCGATTAGATTTTGTAATTTATCTTTATAATTCCAAGGACCTTGTGATTCTACTGCATCGTCTCTACTTATTGACAGACGACGTCCTGCTGAACGACACGGGCTGTTGCTGTTTTGACTTGCCCCTAGATGGTGCGATATGCCATGTCGTCCGAATTTCGGCTAGCAACTGTCATCCGTGTGGCATGTGCCACGGCAGAGCTCGACGTACCATGGCACCATAAAATGGCATATTTCAATGCTTAAAAAAATTACAAGATGATTGTAACCCCCGAACTTATTATTTGTGTTTTTGTGGGCACCAACCAGGAACATTCATGTAATGATTTTCAAGATGTTCTCCAGAAAGAAACAAGATGTAATGATTTTGCTATTAGCATCACAATTGACTTCTTCAGAGAGAGAGAGAGAGAGGAAAGGGAAGGGCGTGCTAAAGCTAGACGAGAGCGGAAGTATTTAGAGTGGCAGGGCTCACGCAAGAGAGATATGCAGCAAGAGGTTGTGACTCGCTTTTGACCATGTCCGCTCCTGACGCATGAGTCCACATGAGATAAAAAGGCACAAGCGACATTTCCAAAAACTTCTTTGGTTTTGCCTGTCTCGGCTCCGAACGCATCTGGCCCATTGACTGGTGGCCTCAACTTTGCCATCATTCGGGTATAGGTAGCCTTAATTGATGTATGTACATAACCTTTCAATTTGATTGTAACCCAGGCGAGGAATAAATTCTGTGTTTCCGCGTACTGTTCAAAATCAGATAAAAAAAACAGCAGCCTGGTATTTGTGTTGGCGTGCTCTCTGAGCCTGAAACACTGGTCAGCTGCTCGATTCAAGGGTTCCCCGAGTCAATCCTTGTCTTATTGCCGAAGAGGAAAAATGCAGTCTGAACCTTTCAACATGTAGCGTTAATGCAGTGTGGGCGGCGTTCTCTCACCTCCGTCCGGTCTGGCGTGCTCTCTGAAGCCAGGACCAGGCCATGACACGCAATTAAATTTCTGAATCCAAAACTATCTGAAATTATGACCCGAAGTGCAGTTGATGAAATTAAGAAATAATGATTTATGAAGTACGAGTGCATCATGTTGTGATACCTTGGATCAAATAAGTCTTTATGCAGCAAACATGTGCATACAATTAAATGCACGTAACTTGATTCAGATAAAGGAGGTCAAACTCAACAGCCTTTCACTTATACACATATCTATAAGGTTGGTCCACATCAAGAACAGATCGCAAGCTGTAGAGTTCAACTTCTTTTCACAAGCTACAAGTAAAATATCTAGTGTTGATTCTACTGTTCATAACCTTACGCACATGTGCTGCTGCGTAGTGTACATATCATCCACTACAATTGTGCATAACCACTTTTTTTAAGTAGCTGCAAGTGAAAATATGTAACCGAAGTAGCTGAGTATCTAAGCTACGGAAATTGTCCAATAGCCTGAAGCGCTGTTCAAGGGGCTCGTCCAAAGCCGATCCAGCCGCAGCTGGCGATGTACATGGAAATCTTTCATTCTGAATTCCTGACTTTCCCTTATGCAATCCATGTTCACTGAATTACACCAAAGCACAAATTAAGCACCACCGACGCAGTCAGATCTGGTAGATGAAAGGAAAAAAAAGAAAAGAACCAGATATGGCTCTACAGCATCAAACTGAACGCAAAGCAAGTTCAGAAAATCACACAATCCACAAGTGCAAAACAAAAAGGTGAACAAAAGCAACCGAGGAACCGGCCAAATTGAGAGAGGGGAAGGAGGAGTAACCTCCCGCCCGAGAAGTAGAACTCGACGTGGCCTCAACGGCCATGCTTGAAGGCTTGATGCTCAATGGCCCTGGCCGCCAAGGTCGGTATCAGGCTGATAAGATTTCCACTGGTTTCACGGCCTAGAGGTCGGCGTCGACACCGCAGCTTGCATTTCCGCTCGCGCTCATCCACCACCCGTCGCACCCCACCATAGCTCCTCCCTTCCTCGCCACCCTTGCGAGCCATGCCGTCAGAGCGTCTACTGTTCGTCAGTTGATCTCGGGTGGGAGGTTCCTTCTTTGTCTCAGCCGTGCCCGGGAAGGGGAGTGAGGGAAAGGAACGCATTATGAACAAGCCAGAAGACTACTACTCCATCCGTTCCTAAATACTCCCTCCGTTCCTAAATGTAAGTCTTTGTAAAGATTTCACTAGGTGGACTACATACGGAGCAAAATGAATGAATCCACACTTAAAATGCATTTATATACATCCGTATGTAGTTCATAATGAAATCTTTATAAAGACTTATATTTAGGAACGGAGGGAGTACTTGTCTTCATTTCAACAAATGACTACATACGGAGCAAAATGAGTGAATCTACACTCTAAAATATGTCTACATACATCCGTATGTAGTAGTCATGTGAAATGTCTAGAAAGACAAATATTTAGGAACGGAGGGAGTATGAGCTAGTTCAAAACAATTTATTAGAAAAGGTGGGCGAAGTGGGGTGCCTGCTACCACGGATCAACACGTGAAGCAATGTTGCAGTTTCTGCTCGAATGCATCCAAGTATGTAAGGCAGACAACAGACAGGAATCTTAACACGCATGTGACCTTTGACTCGCCATTTTACTGTGATGGGTCAGATCGCAAAACTCTGTATGGTGCTCTCCGAAACCAGGCATGCATGATGCCTAAATAAAGAAACATGCGTACTAGCTGGAGAATCCTTCGATCACGAGATAAGCCTGACGTTCCATGAAAACCCGGATGTGGAACAGGGTGCTCGTCTTGACATGCATGTGATTATGTGGGCTACCGGAGATGTTGTCAGGAATGGGCCACACTATCCATTATAATACACCAATGCAAAATTATAGTAGACCTTGTCTCAAAACAAAATTACAGTAGACCTTATTTTTCATCGTTGATATGTTAGATTACATCCGTTTTGTTATAAGCTAAACAGACCGTGTTCATTTTCGGTTAGATAGTAGTTTAGTTGCCATGGCAGCAAAACCGCTTCACAAGCAGCTATAAATTTGTGGCCATTACAGCATGGGTGATTAACTGATGTCGGTCCTGTGAATCTAATTTAGTTGATTTCAAAACGGTGGAGTTGGAGCTCATGCAATGAAGGAACACTGCAAAGTGTTGTTTGAGTGAATCATCTGATAAAGTGTCTGAACCTTTCCAGCGCCTGGAACCCTTCGTGGGCCGGGAACCATTCGCGCGTGCCTCGAACACTGTCGCACAACAGGTATGTCAGCCTATGGGCTGGGCCTACTACCTATATGCATGCGTTTGTGGACCATGATCAACCCAAAGAGGAAATAAATTCCACACTCTCAAAATGATAGAAAAGTTTGTAAGGAAATAAATGGGACCAGATCCCAAGTAGAGCATGTGACCGAGATTGCAGCCACCCGAGCGAAGTTTCATAGGTTTGCTTTTCCATATATATATATATATATATATATATATATATATATATATATATATATATATATATATATATATATAT
>NC_041387.1:77435636-77447015 GCF_002162155.2 Triticum dicoccoides
TTATTATTGTTGACATTACCCTTGAGGTAAAAGGTTGGGAGGTGGAGCTATAAGCCCCTATCTTTCTCTGTGTTCAATTAAAACTTTGGACCATAAATATCACGTGATTATTAGCAATTATGAAAGACTAAATGATATTTGAGTATGTGGAGTTTGCTAAATCAAAGCTCTGACATAGACCCTTCATGAAAATAAGATGAATTGCAATTGTTTGATGACTGAGAACATAGTTTGCTAGTTTTCAAGAAAGTTTATGGTCTATGCTTTAACATGTGAATAGATTTTTACTTCATCATGAAAAGTTTTATGAGATGAGCTACTGTTATGATATATAAATGATGCTAGAAAAGGTGACTGAAATTATCATTGATCAAACTTGTGCAACTGCTAGCACTCAAACTTCATAAATTCTTTCTTTTTTCATTTCTCTACTCGAGGACGAGTAGGAATTAAGCTTGGGGATGCTGATACGTCTCCAACGTATCTATAATTTATGAAGTATTCATGCTATTATATTATCTGTTTTAGATGTTTAATGGGCTTTACTATGCACTTTTATACTATTTTTGGGACTAACCTATTAACCTAGAGCCCAGTGCCAGTTTTTGTTTTTTACTTGTTTCGCAGAAAAGGAATACCAAACGGAGTCCAATTGACGTGCCAATTTTTGACGAATTTTTATGGACCAAAAGAAGCCCCGGGAGTGCAAGAGTTGGGCCAGAAGAGTCCCGGGCTGCCCACAAGGGTGGGGGGCGCACCCACCCCCCTAGGGCGTGCCCCCTGCCTCGTGGACGGCCCGGATACCCCCCTGACGTGAAACCTACGTCAAAAAATCCTATAAATATTGAAACCTCTGAGGAGCGGAATAGATCGGGAGTTCCGCCGCCGCAAGCCTCTGTAGCCACCAAAAACCAATCGGTACCCTGTTCCGGCACCCTGCCGGAGGGGGGATCCCACACCGGTGGCCATCTTCATCATCCCGGCGATCTCCATGACGAGGAGGGAGTAGTTCACCCTCGGGGCTGAGGGTATGTACCAGTAGCTATGTGTTTGATCTCTCTCTCTCTCTCTCTCTCTCTCTCTCTCTCTCTCTATCTCTCTCTCTCTCTCTCTCTCTCTCTCTCGTGTTCTTGATTTGGCACGATCTTGATGTATCGCGAGCTTTGCTATTGTAGTTGGATCTTATGATGTTTCTCCCCCTCTACTCTCTTGTAATGGATCGAGTTTTCCCTTTGAAGTTATCTTATCGGATTGAGTCTTTAAGGATTTGAGAACACTTGATGTATGTCTTGCCGTGCTTATCTGTGGTGACAATGGGATATTCATGTGATTCACTTGATGTATGTTTTGGTGATCAACTTGCGGGTTCCGTGACCTTGGGAATCTATGCATAGGGGTTGGGCCACGTTTTCGTCTTGACTCTCCGGTAGAAACTTTGGGGCACTCTTTGAAGTACTTTGTGTTGGTTGAATAGATGATTCTGAGATTGTGTGATGCATATCGTATAATCATGCCCACGGATACTTGAGGTGACAATGGAGTATCTAGGTGACATTAGGGTTTTGATTGATTTGTGTCTTAAGGTGTTATTCTAGTATGAACTCTATGATAGATTGAACGGAAAGAATAGCTTCATGTTATTTTACTACGGACTCCTGAATAGATAGATCAGAAAGGATAACTTTGAGGTGGTTTCGTACCCTACCATAATCTCTTCGTTTGTTCTCCGCTATTAGTGACTTTGGAGTGACTCTTTGTTGCTTGTTGCGGGATAGTTATATGATCTAGTTATATTATTATTGTTGAGAGAACTTGCACTAGTGAAAGTATGAACCTTAGGCCTTGTTTCCTAGCATTGCAATACCGTTTGTGCTCAGTTTTATCATTAGTTACCTTGCTGTTTTTATATTTTCATATTACAAATACTTATACCTACCATCCATATTGCACTTGTATCACCATCTCTTTGCCGACTAGTGCACCTATACAATTTACCATTGTATTGGGTGTGTTGGGGACACAAGAGACTCTTTGTTATTTGGTTGCAGGGTTGTTTGAGAGAGACCATCTTCATCCTACGCCTCCCACGGATTGATAAACCTTAGGTCATCCACTTGAGAGAAATTTGCTATTGTCCTACAAACCTCTGCACTTGGAGGCCCAACAACGTATACAAGAAGAAGGTTGTGTACTAGACATCAGTAAACCTAACCATAGCATGAAACATGTGGATCCAAATCAGCCCCTTATGAAGCAACGCATAAACTAGGGTTTAAGCTTCTGTCACTCTGGCAACCCATCATCTACTTATTACTTCTCAATGCCTTCCTCTAGGCCCAAACAATGGTGAAGTGTCATGTAGTCGACGTCCACATAACACCACTAGAGGATAGACAACATACATCTCATTAAAATATCAAATGAATACCAAATTCACATGACTACTTTTAGCAAGACTTCTCCCATGTCCTCAGGAACAAACATACTACTCGCAAATCATATTCATGTTAATAATCAGAGGGGTATTGATATGCATTAAGGATCTGAACATATGATCTTCCACCAAATAAACCAACTAGCATCAACTACAAGGAGTAATCAACACTACTAGCAACCAACAGGTACCAATCTGAGGTTTTTGGTACAAAGATTGGATACAAGAGATGAACTAGGGTTTGAGAGGAGATGGTGCTGGTGAATATGTTGATGGAGATTGACCCCCTCCCGATGAGAGGATCGTTGGTGATGACGATGGTGATGATTTCCCCCTCCCGAAGGGAAGTTTTCCCGGTAGAATAGCTCCGTCGGAGCCCTAGATTGGTTCCGCCAAGGTTCCGCCTCGTGGCGGCGAAGTTTCGTCCCGTAAGCTTGCTTACAATTTTTTTCCAAGGTAAAAGACTTCAGATAGTAGAAGATGGGCACCGGAGGCCTGTTAGGGGGCCCACGAGGCAGGGGGCGCGCCCTAGGGGGGTGGGCGCCCCCACCCTCGTGGAATAGGTCTTTAATATTTTCTCCTTTTCTAGCCCAGAGTCCCAGCTGGCGGCATTCTCCCTCTTCATGTAAACCTTGTAAAATAAGAGAGAATGGCCATAAGTATTGTGACATAACGTGTAATAACAGTCCATAATGCAATAAATATTGGTATAAAAGCATGATGCAAAATGGACATATCACTTGTCGCCACCTAATTGTCGTAGGTTCCTAAAAACCACGAACATCCGTGTGTCATCGGCTTCTGAACTCACGATCTATGGTCAACATACCTGACCCAAAGAAAGGAACCCTTGGAGGAACTATTTTCTTTGGAAGATGTTTATTACATTACACAGTAATATAACATTACTCGTTGTGCACGTTTTGTCTGTTCGTACCAAATGGCTGGATTGCTTGGTTACCAGAATTATCCCGTGCTTGTTAGGGCATATAATATGGAACACTCCCCGATCACTGGTCAGGGATGCAGAAGCCGATGGCCGGTTATGACATCTTTTTTTCACGATTGGAGAATCGCGCAATGTAAAGTACGTGGATACATAGAATCACACACCCTACTCTTTTATTGATGCCATCTATCAAACTGTCCAAGGCACAATCCTGCTGGGAGTACCGAGATGCGGGCATCACTTGGTCATACGTTAAGCCAAGTGGTATTTCTTGACCATCTGGCCCTACTGGTCCGACCCGCGCCATATGCTTGGGGTTGAGTTTGGTAAACCGGGTCTTCACCATTACCCAGGCTTCGCGCGCCCCTTCCCGGCAGGCTGACATCTTCCACAATTCAAACTGTCGCCTGGCCCCTTTAAAGCGGTCAACCAGCTTAGCCATGCCCTCGGGCGGCTATTCAAGTGGCCATAGTGCCTTCACCATGCTCTTCATGGCCTTCCGAACTCGTTCATGCGCCTTGGTCAGTTCCTTCAAAAGGTTCCCACTAAGGGAACCCATTTCTTCCTCAGGTCGCCCGGTCAGGAGAACTAGCAAACGGAGGTAGCACGTGTGTCAAACCACTGTGATCATCCACATATGTGTGATATCATATTCGTAACTTGCCGAATACACCACCTCTTTGCCTTTGGTTCTCCTCCAAGGCACGCGCCAATTGAGATTTTAATCGCTTGATTTCCTCGGTTTTCCACCGATCTTCCGCCTTGAGCTCGTTTTTCTCGTCCTGACTTCTTATCAGCACTCGCTTGACAGCCTCCAGTTCCCTCCGCATCTGATTCATCGCTTCGGCGGCTGCGGAGATAGCATGGCATCAATACACAAGAAATGGCACGCAATTTTTAGCATGCTAAAGTTTTTTTACCTACTCGGATTCTTGCTGCTAGCCTTTTTGGCCGCTTCCAGCTCGGCTTTAGCCTCGGCCAAATGTGTGCGACTTAGCTTGAGGTCTTTGGACAACTTTCTATTCTGCTCCCTCATGATATGCAGACTCAAGACATTACAATAATCCTTAACTCGGTCGTCCCGCCCAAATTAAGGCTTGGGGGCTGCTAAGATTGGGAATTATAAAATGACGTTAAGCTGTCTCGCACCTGCATTTTTGAAGAAAAGAGACCGACGATTCCTTCAAGCCCGATTCGGGCTGCTCCAATGTATGCGTCCACTGAATTAAAAGCGTTAAACTCTTGATCGGTAAAGACCGCATGGCGCAAGGACTCCCTCCGGCGGTGGTGGTTCACCGGACTCTCGACCTCAGAGTTGGTCATCGAAACATCACCGGGGTCCTCTAGATGGGCATCTGCAGCTGCATGCTCGGTGGGGTCCCTTGCCTGCACCAAAGGCCCGAGGTTGGAATTATGCCTCGGCAAGCCCGGGGAGTCTTTAGACTGGCGCGCTGGAACTCTTTTCCTGCAAGGCCTAATAGACGTCAGTCGAAGGAAATTTTAAACGATCCCTCCCATGGTCCCAAAGCATGTTACCTCTAGGCTGAGGAGGCGATTGCTTCTGCTTCAGCAGAGGCCTTCCTCTTGGGCGCCCCGTTAGGGGCCGAGGCCGGTATATGCCGTGCTCCTCCCACACTTGTTCGCCGCGTAGTTCGGCGACCCTTGGGAGCAGAAGTCAGATTGTTCGGGATAGCTGGAGACGTTCGCTCAGTTCAGGAAAAAGACCTTCGTTCACTTACAGTGGAGGACGGAAGGGCCCCCGGATGATCAGCCATCACGGCAATCTTCGATAAATCAACTTCGCGCCTCCAATTTTGCATGAGGATAAATCAACAAGTATTCAGACGTGATGGAGAAATTACGAGCAAAGAATTGAAGCTTACCCAATCTGTCAGATTGTAGCCGGAGAAGCCCTCCTGGATATTCAATTGAGCAAAGTCTTCCTCCTCTCCTTTAAAGAGGTTGGCCAATATCTTGGCCAGGGCCGCTTTGTCATCCGGTCCTTGACGCTTATAGCGGGTCACGTCGCTCGTCCCATTGTAGCACCACAGAGGATGCCCCCTCTGTTGAAGGGGTTGAATGCACCGGGTTATGGCGATGGCCATTTCCTTAATCATAGCCAGCTTGCTATAGTCCTAAAATCAAATCTTGATGGACAAACAAAGCACTTCTGTGTTGTCTTGCTGGGAAGAACTTTTCAGCCGCCAATTGAACCGCTTCTTTAGTGGAGCGCTCGAGTATTCGGGCAAACCCATCCGGACTGGGTCGGAAAGAGGGACATCTTTGATATAGAACCATTCTGAAGTCCATTCCTCGGGATCCTTCCGTGGGGTCCCAAGGGGGTAACCTGTCCCTGCTATCCGCCACACCTATGCTCCTCCCACTTAAAAATTTGACCCCTAGCGGGTACGAGGGACGAGGCAGAAGTATTTTCTCCACACATCAAAGTGAGCCTCGCAACACAGAAATATTTCGCAAAGGGCCACGAAGCTGGAAATGTGCAATATAGACCGTGGGGTGAGATTGTGGAGCTGGATCCCGTAGAACTCTAGTAAACCTCGTAGAAAGGGATGAATGGGAAACCACAGACCTCTTAAAAGGAAGGGGACGAAGCATACCCTCTCTCCCTTGCTTGGAGCAGGGGAGTTCTGGACAAATGTCTGCTCGCCAATGGAGATTAATCCGGCGCGTATGGGAACAAGATCCACAACGGGAAGGTAACCCTGCTTCTGCAGCTTGCTCAACTGGAGGCACGAGACTGAACAACTCGTCCAATCGTCGGGAAGTGGGCCATGGGGGCGCGAAGATGAACCAGAAGTATCGGCCATTGCGCCTAAAGTTGGGTTCAGCATTGTTTTTGCAAAGAGGATGGGTTAACCACCCCCTTGTAGCTTTATATGTATAAATAAGTGCTTCACCTTGAAGCTGAAAAGACGGGTCTGTAAAAGATGGCATGGGGCCGCAAGCATTCTAAAAAGGTGTGTGACGGTCAAGGTTGACCCCTGCCTCGAGGTAACCATCAAGCTCTTGGGGGCCCAATGTGTTTTAACGCGAACCTGAGCATCCGGATTGTTAGGCTGGTCAGACACGAGTACATTCTGACCCAAGTTATGAAGCACTTCTCCGAATAATACAAGTCAAGTATGAAGAACTCGCCTCGCAAGCTGAAGACTATCATACGAGCGAATGCCAGATACAAGCCCTGGCGTTGGAGGCTAGTTCGGGGGCTACTTGGGGAGTCCTGGACTAAGGGGTCCTCAGGCCGTTGACCTCGATAAAGTGCAAACACTTAACCAAAAAGGAGATATTCGAAGTCGTGGTGTGTCCTCCAAGTCAAGATTGACACAATCTTTCCTTCATTGTAAACCGACTTCATGTAACCCTAACCCTATCGGTGCCTATATAAACCTGAGGTTTTAGTCCTTAGGGTTAGAGCAACATCCATCACCTCATCACCTTAGGGTTTGGCTCGCTCGATCTCGAGGTAGATCAACTCTGTAACCGTATTGTACATCAAATACAATCAAGCAGGACATAGGGTATTACCTCTTCGAGAGGGCCCGAACTTGGGTAAACACCGCATTCATGTTCCCCATCGATCCTACACCCACAGTGCGGGACCACCTACCCGAGATCCACCGGTTTTGACACCGATAGGGTCCACAAGGCAGCGACAAGCTTGCTCCAAGCACCCTGGGGGTAGGGCGGGCCTAGCGAGCTTTTCGTGCCCTCATGGGTCTTCTAGTCCTCCCATGAAACTTCGGGGTATCTTTTGGTCCACAAAAAACACCGTAAATTTCCAGCCCATTCCGAGAACTTTTATTTCTGCACAAAAACGACACCACAGTAGTTCTGCTGAAAACAATGTCAGTCTGGGTTAGTTCTAATCAAATCATACCCAAACCATATAAAATTGTTGTAAACATGGCATGAATACTTCATAAAATATAGAAACGTTGGAGACATATCAGCATTCCCAAGCTTAATTCCTACTCGTCCTCGAGTAGGTAAATGGTAAAAATAATAATTTATGAACTGTGAATGCTAGCATAGTGCATAAATTTGATCAATGATAGTTCCAAACACTTTTTCTAGCATCATTAAATATCATAAATAATAGCTCATCTCATAAAACTTCCCATGATCAAGTAACAAGCTATTCACATGTTAAAGTATAGACCATAAACTTTCTTGAAAACTAACAAACTATGTTCTCAATCATCAAACAATTGTAATTAATCGTATTCTCAAGAAGGGTCTATGTAAGAGCTTCGATTTAGCAAATTCCACATACTCAACTATCATATAGTCTCCATGATTGCTAACACTCAAATCATATTTTTAGAACAAATAGCATCCATCAAACACAGAGAAAGGTAGGGGCTTAATGTTTCGCCTCCCAACTTATTTATCATATAGATAATTGTCAACAATAATAATTCATGATCAAATATATTTAAATGACCATATATGCTTGGATCTTTCCCCACCACATGATACTTGCCAACTAGAGAATAATTGAGGTTGAAATGAGAAGGAATAATAATATTGACTCTTGCGTAAAAGTAAATACATAAAAGTAAAATATAGGCGCTTCGCAGAGGTTGTGATGCACTTTTTATTTTTGGATGTGTAAACCCTTAATGCAAAGGAACGTCACGTTGTATTGCCCTTTGTGGTAGCAACCTTTATTATGCATGCCGTTGTTTTATTTCTTTACCATCACAAGTTCGTACAATGCTTATTTTCCCTTACAATAAAAGATCATACATATTTAGGAGCAATTTTTATTATTTTTTGCACCGATGACAACTTACTTGAAGGATCTTATTCAATCCATAGGTAGGTATGGTGGACACTTATGGCAATAAACTGGGTTTAAGTATTTTTGGATGCACAAGTAGTATCTCTACTTAGTATGATTTTTTGGCTAGCAAAAGATCCTAAGCAAGCACCACATGTTGGAGGATCCATAACAATATAATTTCTATGCAAATATACCCAAACATAACTCATTATGTTGTCTTCCTTGTCCAACTTCAACTAAATTGCTCAAGTTTGAAAATAATTAATGGGGCTCGCAATCATAGAAGATATCCAAGATAGTATATTTATATGTGAATTTTTTTCCCAATATTCTTTCATGAATTGTTCAAGTGACTAATGATGTGTTTGCTAACTTTCAATAAATTTTACCGCCTATACTTATTATATGTGAAGTCATCACTCCCCATGGGATAAGCATATGAAACATATAAATTTCAGATTTATGATATTAAATTCATTCAACCATTTACTCATAGGATATAAGTGAAGCACGAGAGTAAATGACAAACTACTCCAAAAATATATAAGTGAAAATCAGTGAGTAGTCAAATAATTAAGTAGTTATGTGAAGACTCTCTCTCTCTCTCATAAAAAAGTTAGATCTTAAGTATTTTATTCAAACAACAAAGAAAACAAAATAAATGACATTCCAAGAATAACACATATCATGTGAAAAAGCAAAAATTTAGTCTCAACCAAAACTAGCCGATCATTGTTGAAGAAGAAATATGGGATTCCAATCGAGGCTTCCCCAAGGTTAGATGCTTGAAACTTCTTGAAATATTAACTAGGGATACCTTGGGGATCCCCAAGATTGAGCTCTTGTGTCTCCTTAATTCCTCTCATATCACGATTTCCCTAATTCTTAAGAACTTCATCCACACAAAACTCAACAAGAACTCGTGAGATGAGTTAGTATAAATCAATGCAAAACCTTATCATTCTCTACTGTAGAAAAACACTAAAATTGTAATTTAGCATTGCATACTAAATACCTCTGCATATTTAATACTCCTATCCTCAAATAGAATCATTAAATAAGCAAACATATGCAAACATAATAACAATATATCTAAACAGGACAATATGTAAAGAGTGTAATAATGTTCATACTTCCCTAACTCCAAAAAATTTGAAAAATCACCACTGTAGAAAATTCAAAATAACAAACTTTGTAAATCATGAACTTTTTTCAATTTTGCCTTAGTTTTTTATGAACTTTTTTCAAATTCAAGAACTTTTTCGTGAAATTTCTCATTTTTTAGCTTTATTTAATTTTGTGAACCTTTTTCGAATTCATGAACTTTTTCTATGTTTTCTGATTTTTTTTGCAAACTTTGGTAGTTTTTATTTTTCAAATTTATTATCCCTTTTTGAATTCATGAGCATTTTTTGTTTTGTAATATTTTTAAATTTTTTAAATGCATCATTTTTTTCAAAAACAGTTGGCTTTTTCCCTACCAGACCAACAAAAAACTGGTGGGCGAACCATGCGAGCGAGCGAGCTGGCTTGAAGTTGGGCACGGCCCGCTTGCATGCACGCGAGCGCCAGCTTGCTAGACGGTGCTTAAGGTTCTGAAGAGGCACTCCCGCTATTTAGACACTAGCTAGGATTGTCAAAAAAATGTGTGTTCAAGTTTCTCGAAGAGGAGAGGTCTGATTCACAAGATTTCTAAAGAATCAGGACTGATTTTTGGAACCTTCTGGATAGTTCCTCGCGAAACTTCTATAAGTTTGAAATGTTTATTTTTTATTTTTTTATCTTTTGTTTACTTTTCTGTAAAAAAGTTATTTTGCTACTTATATTTATTTTAAAAATAAAAATTTTGGAGAATCTCAAAGTGTTGCATTTTATAAAAATGATCCTCTTTAAAAAACATTTTATAAAATTATTCCAAAATTCATAAAATGTTAAAGAATTTTTAAAAAATATCCCGCTTTATAAAATTTGTTCACAGATTCAAAGAAGTAGGATTTCAAAAAATGTTTCAAACTTTTGATTTTTTTAGGTTTTTCAAAGATTGTTGGAAAACTAAAAAAATGTTTGCCCTTTGAAAAAAGTCACGGTCTTAAAAAATGTTCTTGTTTTCAAAATTTGTTCACAAATTCAAAATTTGTCCTTTTTTTGAAAAAGGTTTGTGTTTCAAATAGTGTTTTAAATTTCAAAATATGTTCATGTTTCAAAAATACTCTCGAATCTCAAAATGATCCGATGCAATAACCTAGATTGCTACATTAACACCGTTCGCTATAGTAGCCCGTTCTTATGGGCAAAAAAAGGTCGGGTGACATTGGCTAACCCACTTACTCTCGCACCAACGAATCACTTGTTAAGGGTTACCCTGCAAAGGCCACTTCCAACTTCTCGGCGCTTACAACTGGCACACTGCATATGCGCCACTTGTGTCAATGTGATAGTTTTTTCTTTCTTTTGTAGATCCATTTATTCAAAAAAAAACTTTTGAACTGTGCGTTTAAGTCCCGACCATTTTCCCCGTTCGATTTCTCGTGTTGAGGCTTTCGAAACTAGATCCCATGCCAATATATTTCGACGGACTTTTACACAAAAAAACAGAAAAGGTCGGAGACTGGATAATAAATAAAAAATGACAACCGAGAAAGAAATACATGAAGAAAGAAATGAAAGATCAAACCCGGAGTTGGAAGCATGATACTTTTTTACATTTTTTTCCATTTTCAAGAAGTACAGTTGTATTTCACGCGAAAGTAAATCTATGCATCCATGAGAAGCAAATATGTGCTTCTTGTAAAAGCACAATTTTTTCCCTTTCCCGGGAATGATTGTGCTTCCCGTGAAAGCAAATATGTGTCTCCGCGAAAAAAAATGTGATTCTCGTGGAGACATATATCTTTTTTTCTTCAAGAAACACTCTGGTTATTGCGAAAGCAAATCTGTGCCTTCACGAGAAGTAAATATGTGCTTCTCGTGGGAGCACGAATTTTTTCTCTTTTCGATATGATTCTTGCGGAAGTAAATCTATACTCCACGAGAACCAAATATATGCTTCTCGTGGGAGCATAATTTTTATCTGTTTCCGAGAAGCACGGTTGTGCTCCTCGGAGAAGCGAATTTATGCTTCCATGAGAATCAAATATGGGTTTCTTGTGGAAGCACAAATTATTATTTTTCCGTGCAAAAAAAATCGTG
>NC_041387.1:77447406-77468813 GCF_002162155.2 Triticum dicoccoides
GAAAATCTAGAAAAAACATGCAAAGACCGAAAATCCCCCCAAAAAACCACGGAAAAAACATCCAAATCCCGAAAATGCGTATAAAAGAGAATTCTGAAGGAAGCGGCCAGCATGCGACATGTGGCAGCGGCTGGACGCACCACTTGACGTGCTCCTAGGGCACCAAAATCGACCCCTACATGTCCCTACAGGGGGTAACCTCCAGTTAGTTGCTCTGTCGCACCCGTCTATGGGTTGCTTGTTTCTTTCGCTTGCTCCTTTAGTGGTCAGTTGTCGGTCCAAGCAGAAAAAATGAGGTATTTCTTTTAGATTTAGAAAATTTGGTCAAATAAAAATTGTTCACTGGTTTGAAAAAAGCCCGGTAAATTGTTTTTTTGTGGATTTAAAAAGTTCATGAAATTCAAAAGGTTTGAGAATTAAAAAAACTTTATGCATTTGCACAAAATCCCTGAATTTGGAAAAGTTCACTAAACGAATTTAAAAATGCTCATGGACTTGAAAATTGTTCACGGACTTGAAAAAAGGTTTGCAAACCAAATAGAGAAAACAAACCAAAACGCAAAAAGAAACAGGAAAGATAAAAGAAAACACAGTCCGAATAGAGTGCATAAGGTTGTAACTAGCACCTTCAGCGTTGTATAGGGTTTGCGTATGTCCTCGACCACTTTTGTTCGGTACCATCCGGGTGATGGAAACTCCTATCCCACACTTCTTGTGGCAGAATGTTGCTATATCGCCTAGGCATGGGTATATAGGCGTGGTCCAATAACTCTGCTCCGCTCGCTTGTCTTGTTCCATTCTCTTTTTTGTGGGCACTCAAATAAAGCAACAACTGCCGGTTCCTCTTCACGAGAAAAATCACTCCGGTTTTTTCATGGATATAAAAACTTCACAAATTCAAAAAAGTTAATGGATTTTAAATGATGTTCATGAATTTTGAAAAGAATCATGAACTAAAAAAATTCATGAATACAAAAAATACTCATTGATTAAAAAATATATTCATAAATACATGACTTGGTCCGTCTTGCCGGCCCTTAGTACTGCGTTATCCAAGGAGCTTGGAAGTTATTGTCCTCTATGTTTCTCATGCATGAAGGGTTGGTTAATTTGTTATTTGTCAACGTGGCTTCATATGCATAGTCGACAACATCATTATCTTCTATAGCATTCTCTTCTTTCAAGACATTTCTAAGCAAGCCGTCGGCTTGGTCTGATGGTGTGACACCCAACTAGATCGAGTTGATGCCTCACTTACATGCTTGGCGTTATTGGCAATCTTTGTCGTACACAACGATCTGGAATTGCAGTGGTTTAATGAGGTTTGGTCATCTATGAGCTGTGGCAGAGCTTAGTGCAAGTCTGAGGAGGATGTGCGCCCCAGCCTTAGCCAAAACAGTGAAGAAAATTTACTGTGCGAGGGTAAGATAAGGAAAAGATCAATCTTTGCCCTCTTAGTTGTTCATGTTTTGACCTTTTAAACGAGGCAAAAGATTTGCCATTTTCATTGATTAAGAGATAAGTTTTTTAGAGGTTTAAGGTCCATGGCCAAATTACAATAATTACTCTCACGGCATTACATTACTCAAGTGCTTGGCTCCTGCAATGCTCCAAAGCGAGGTCTCCTCTTTAATCCTAGCAACGGTGACACCCACTCATATGGCATTGTTACGGAAGATTCGTGCATTCCTCTCTTTCCACAACTCCCAAGAGATGAGTAACATCAAGGAAGCAAGTGGCCTTCGTGATTGAGTCTTTTTGTTAGCATTGTGTTTCCACCACTCTTTGATAGAAGTCGCGCCACTCCAATCAGAAGGATGCACATCATGAATACCAAGCCAATCTTTGACCATTCACCAAACTCTCATAGTGTATCGGCATTGGAATAGAAGGTGGGCCGCTGACTCCTGGACCTGTTTGCATAGTGGATAAAGATTGCAGTTTGGCCACCCACGACGTTGAAGCCTATCTGCCGTCCAGATCCTACTGTTGATTGCCAGCCATGCGAAGAATTTACATTTGGGAGGCGCCCAAATCTTCCAAATGGTCGGGATCATGGATGTGTCTGTATCGCCCAAGAATTGCGCCTTGTAGGCCGCCGCCGCCGAGTAGAGCATCAGTAGAGAACTTCCATGTTATGGTGTCAGGTGTGTTGACATCGAGGTTGACGTGGGAGACCCTCTCCCAAAGGGTGACAAACTCGGCGAGGTGTTCGACGGTGATGCCCTGAAGAATGTCCACCTGGGAAGCCCAGAAGTTGTCATGGAGAGCAAATAAAACTATGAGTCTTTGAGCCGTGGCAGAGCTTACTGCAAGTCTGAGGGGGCCGTGCGCCCCCCCCCCCCAGCCTTAGCCAAAACAATGAAGAGAAATTTACGGTGCAAGGATCAGATAAGGAAAAGATCAATCTTTGCTCTCTTAGTTGTTCATTTTTTGACTTTTGGCTCCCCCTGAGATTCCTACCTAGCTCCGTCATTGTCTATGAGTCTTTGTAGTTATTTCAGTGGCTAAATTTATCAATGTTTTCCATCGCCGACAAGGGCTATAATGGCGCAACGATGACCAGTTTTATTGTGGCTTTGGCAAGAATTTTGTGACATTGGGTCCAGTGTCGGAGCTTCCACAGGGCCAAGGTGGGCTATGGCCTGCCCTAACTCTAGAAAATTCCTCTAGAGTACTCTTAATTGTTAGGCTTAAATCTTGAAAAATACTTAAAAGTGTAAGTACAATTTCTCATTTTGGCCCCCTCAATTCTTCTCTGCCCCCTCAACAATCTCGGTTAAGCTTTGCCACTGATTAGGTCTCAGTTGTAATCTTCATTTTTTGGGGGCCATTTATGTGTTTGTGGGTTCAGTTACCTTGTTATCCAGTTATATCTAAGGTTCTCTCATCCAAAGCTGATTTAGAAGAAAAAAATGCAACTTCATATAAACAATGCTATGGTAAAGACACCACTTATGTCAGAAGCCTGTGAAACCATCTTATCCCACCTCAAACACATGGTAAAAAACAGCATGGGCCAGGATGAGACAGCAGAAGCCAAGCCTTTTCAACCGACCAAGCAAAGAAAAGTCACAGGACACACCACGAGTTACTCCTGGCCACTATGCCCATCAAGGCAGATTTCAAGAACTATCACAGCTATGCACAAAGAGACAGTTCATCATACACAGGTTCCACTAAAGATTTATTATAAGCAAAAAAAAAGAAGAAGAAGCAAAACTCACACACGAAGAAGAATAAGCCAATGATTCTTTGACCACGGTCAGAGTACATGTGTACAGTGTGCGTGATGAATGGCTAGGCTGGCTTGCTGGCCATCCCCATGTATTTTCTTTTGTTCGCTCCCTTGTCCGCGTGTGCAGCAGTTGGTCCTTGCAGTGCTGCAGCGCAGGCTTGAAATCTTTTGCCAGCCAGCTCGTGGAGGCAGGCAGAGTGTGCTCCTTGGCAGGGAGGGCCACGCCCCTGACCTGTGACCCTGCTGCCATTGATGCAAGCAAGCAGCCATCCTTTGCTTTCAGTTGGGCTTTAGACCACAGCACTATAGTATTCCAACCACCATTTCATTCATGTCCCGTGAGCTGGCTCGCATCTCTACGCTTCAGTACATGAAGTGAAGGCAACTGATTCAGAAACCTATTCATGCCCATTCATAATCTTCTCTGATGTTTATTAACCGGGCAACTCTCTTCTGCTTAATTAATAGATGAGGCAAAGCTTTTGCCTCCGTTTCAAAAAAAAATCTTCTCTGATGATCAGACGTTAAAAACATTTCTCAAAGTGAGGGAAGTTTATTTTCTCATTTCTCAGTAAGCTGATCATGTGCGGGGCTTCAGAGGCTTCTGATCGCGGCACTCGCGGGAGAAGGCTGCATGCATTGTTTAACCCCGTGGCTCCGCTTTATTAGAGGCAACGGCAGAGCTGCAGGCCAGTGAGTGAGTGAGGTGGCCACTCACTCACTTCTAGGTGGTATGGCACCGGCACCCCCCTTTGAACAAACAAATTTCAACAAACTTTGTCCCCAAGATTGGCTTTGACTGACTGCGTTGGTGACCGGGCTGCTCACGTTTCTGGCAGCTGGATGCATGCATGGTCTGGTCCCTCCCGCCCTTCCAACAACCATACGCAGCAGCAGCATCTCACAATATTCAAACCTGGCTAGCAGGTTAGCTAGGGATATGCAATACCACCCATGTTTCGCAATGTCCCTTGTGTACTTTTGATTAATACTGAAAATACACATATGGTCGATCTTTAGCCCAACATGTTAAGAATGCGTGCTGCACAAAAAATACTCCATTTCGTTCGCACGCTCGGAAAGAGTTCCATTTGGTACCTAGTTAAGGTGTCATTGTGTCTCGCACTGATTAGGTGGCAGTAGGGCAACGATCAACACGAACATTCTGCAGGAAATATTAGTTTCCCTCTGTGGTATCCATCCATATGCACCTAGAAATTACTATTCCCGCTGAGGGAGTCCTGGATTAGGGGGTGTCCAGATAGCCGAACTATCATCATCGGTCGGACTCCAAGACTATGAAGATACAAGATTGAAGACTTCGTCCCGTGTCCGGATGAGACTTTCCTTGGCGTGGAAGGCAAGCTTGGCAATACGGATATGTAGATCTCCCACCATTGTAACCGACTCTGTGTAACCCTAGCCCTCTCCGGTGTCTATATAAACCGGATGGCTTTAGTCCGTAGGACGAACAACAATCATACCATAGGCTAGCTTCTAGGGTTTAGCCTCCTTAATCTCGTGGTAGATCTACTCTTGTAATACACACATCATCAATATCAATCAAGCAGGACGTAGGATTTTACCTCCATCAAGAGGGCCCGAACCTGGGTAAAACATCGTGTCCCTTGTCTCCTGTTACCATCCGCCTAGACGCACAGTTCGGGACCCCCTACCCGAGATCCGCCGGTTTTGACAGCGACATTGGTGCCTTCATTGAGAGTTCCTCTGTGTCGTCACGATAGGCTCGATGGCTTCTTCGATCATCAACAACGACGCAGTCCAGGGTGAGATCTTCCTCCCCGGACAGATCTTCGTATTCGGCGGCTTTGCACTGCGGGTCAATTCGCTTGGCCATCTGGAGCAGATCGAAAGCTACGCCTCTGGCCGTCAGGTCAGATTTGGAAGTTTGAACTTCACGGTTGACATCCGCGGAGACTTGATCTTCGATGGATTCGAGCCACATCCGAGCGCGCCGCACTGTCACGACGGGCATGACTTAGCTCTGCAGCCGGACAGTAACCTGGAGGCCGCGCACGAGTCCACTCCGATCTTCAATTCGGAGCCGGCTGCGCAGATCGAGGACGGGTGGCTAGACACCGCCTCGGGGGCTGCAACCTCTACGGCGATAGAGCCGAACACTGACCTTGTCCCTCATGAAGCTCGTGACTCCGAGGTGCCGGACTCCTCGCCGGACTCCGAACCTCCCGCACCCCCTCCAATCGAATCCGATTGGGCGCCGATCATGGAGTTCACCGCTGCGGACATCTTTCAACACTCACCTTTCGGTGACATCTTGAGTTCGCTAAAGTATCTCTCGTTATCAGGAGAGCCCTGGCCGGACTGCGGTCAGGACGATTGGGATACGGACGACGAAGAAATTCAAAGCCCACCCACCACCCACTTAGTAGCCACTGTCGACGATCTAACCGACATGCTAGACTTCGACTCCGAAGACATCGACGGTATGGATGACGATGCCGGAGACGACCAAGAACCAGCGCCTACTGGGCACTGGAAAGCCACCTCATCGTATGACATATACATGGTGGATATCCCAAAGGATGGGAATGGCGAAGGAACAGCGGAGGATGACCCCTCCAAGAAACAGCACAAGCGCCGGCGTCAGCGGCGCCGCTCTAAATCCCGCCACAGCAAGAATGGAGATTCCGGCACCAGAGATAATAACGCCCCAGACAGTGCCGACGACAACCCCCTCCAGCAAGATTCAACACAGGAGTACGGAGACGCCAGCCCTCATGAGAGAACGGCAGAAGAAGATGTAGAGGACCACATGCCTCCCTCCGGAGACGAGGCAAGCCTCGACGACGACGAATTCGTCGTGCCTGAGGATCCCGTCGAGCAAGAGCATTTTAAACGCAGGCTTATGGCCACGACAAACAGCCTCAAGAAAAAGCAGCAACAACTTAGAGCTGATCAAGATCTGCTAGCCGACAGATGGACTGAAGTCCTCGCGGCCGAAGAGCATGAGCTCGAACGCCTCACCAAAAGCTACCCTAAACGCAAGCTGCTCCCCCGATTAGAGGAGGAGGCATATGAACCTGCATCACCAGCAGACAATACGGCTGACCGACCACCCCGTGGCCGCGACAGAGAGGCCTCTAGGCCCTCCACTAGAACCGTACCTCGGCATCGCTCGAAAAGCACAAGGCCACAGGGGAACGCTCTGGACTTGCGAGATATATTGGAGGATAAGGCAAGACAATCAAGATCGATCTATGGATCGCGTGGGCGCCCCATGATACGTGACGACAACCGTCGTGCCGGACACAGTAAGTCTGGCCGGGCCGAACAAAATAGACAAAGCTCTTTTGAACTCCGTCGTGATATCGCCCAGTACAGAGGCGCCGCACACCCACTATGCTTCACAGATGAAGTAATGGATCATCAAATCTCCGAAGGGTTTAAACCCGTGAATATTGAATCTTACGATGGCACAACAGACCCCGCGGTTTGGATCAAAGACTATCTCCTTCACATCCACATGGCCCGTGGTGATGATCTTCACGCCATCAAATATCTCCCACTCAAGCTTAAAGGACCAGCCCGGCATTGGCTTAACAGCTTGCCAGCAAAGTCAATTGGGAGTTGGGAAGACCTGGAAGCCGCATTTCTCGATAACTTCCAAGGCACGTATGTGCGACCACCAGACGCTGACGACCTAAGCCACATAATTCAGCAGCCAGACGAATCGGCCAGACAATTCTGGACACGGTTCTGAACCAAGAAAAACCAAATCGTCGACTGTCCGGATGCGGAGGCCCTCGCGGCTTTCAAATATAACATCCGCGACGAGTGGCTTGCCCGACACCTGGGACAGAAAAAGCCGAAATCCATGGCAGCCCTCACATCACTCATGACCCGCTTCTGCGCAGGTGAGGACAGTTGGCTAGCACGCAGCAACAACCTCAGCAAAAATTCTGGCAGTCCGAATATCAAGGACCGCAATGGCAGGTCGCGTCGCAACAAAAACAAACGCCGCATTAACGGCAATAATAGTGAGGATACGGTAGTCAATGCCGGATTTAGAGGCTCTAAACCCGGTCAACGAAAAAAGCCATTCAAAAGAACTACTCCGGGTCCATCCAATTTGGACCGAATACTCGACCGCTCGTGCCAGATACACGGCACCCCCGAAAAGCCAGCCAACCACACCAACAGGGACTGTTGGGTATTCAAGCAGGCAGGCAAGTTAATTGCCGAAATCAACGACAAGGGGCTACATAGCAATGACGAGGAAGAGACCCGACTGCCAAACAATAGAGTACAGAAGGGTTTCCCCCCACAAGTGCGGATGGTGAACATGATATACGCAAGACACATACCCAAAAGGGAGCGGAAGCGTGCACTTAGAGATGTATAAGCGATGGAGCCAGTTGCCCCGAAGTTCAATCCATGGTCCTCCTGCCCGATCACTTTTGACCGAAGGGACCACCCCACCAGCATCCGCCACGGCGGATTTGCCGCATTGGTTTTAGACCCAATCGTCGATGGATTTCACCTCACCAGAGTCCTGATGGACGGCGGTAGCAGCCTGAACCTGCTTTATCAGGATACAGTGCGCAAAATGGGCATCGACCCCTCAAGGATTAAACCTACCAAGACGACCTTTAAAGGCGTCATACCAGGTGTAGAAGCCAATTGTACAGGCTCAGTTACGCTGGAAGTGGTCTTCGAATCCCCGGATAACTTCCGAAGCGAGGAGTTAATCTTCGACATAGTTCCGTTCCGCAGCGGCTATCATGCTCTGCTCGGACGTACCGCGTTTGCAAATTCAACGCGGTGCCGCACTACGCATACCTAAAGCTCAAGATGCCAGGCCCTCGAGGAGTCATCACGGTCAACGGAAACACTGAACGCTCTCTCCGAACGGAGGAACATACAGCGGCTCTCGCGGCAGAAGTACAGTGCAGCCTCTTAAGGCAATTCTCGAGTCCGGACGTTAAGCGACCGGACACGGCTAAACGCGCCCGGAATAACCTACAACAAGACCACCTGGCACGTTCCGAGCACGCGTAGCAGTGCGGCCCCAACCCCAGCCCCTGCAAAATGTCAAGACAGGTCCTTCGCGTACACCATTACGCTCTGGAGATACCATGGGCATGGGGGGAGGGGCACGACCACGATAGGCCCAGCATGCGGCTTAACCACACCAGGGGCTCTCAAGTGTGTCGCTCTTTTTTTTTTCTTTTTCTCTTTCCTTTTTTTTACCCACAGGACTCCGTTCGTCAGAGGCCCTGTCCGGCAGAAGACCTGCCGAACTCACGATGCAACAGTCAGGGAAGGAGAAAGGCTATAACGAATATCCAGGTGGTCTTCATTACGAGCATTAAATCTGTTTTATACACCATTCCGCAGCCTACCCCTGGAGGGGGACATGTTTAATAGTCCCATCCCTTGCTTATCGCACCATTTGTATCGTTCTGCATTCACAGCAGTTTTTCTTGAATAAGCAATGCAGCACCTTTTTGCTTATAATTGCATTTCTTTCTTATACATATGTTCATTTATGACATGTTGCATCCGTACACTTTGGTACGGCTAAGTACACCAGGGGCTTATGTTTCCCGCATCATGGTGTGATAAGTCCGAACACTTCCACAAGTGCGGCACCCCGAACTTATAGCATTATATGCATCGGCTCCGAATCATGTCTTGGGTCAATAGTTGGGTTTGCCCGGCTCCCATGTTTTGGTA
Source organism: Triticum dicoccoides (assembly GCF_002162155.2). NCBI lineage: Eukaryota > Viridiplantae > Streptophyta > Magnoliopsida > Poales > Poaceae > Triticum > Triticum dicoccoides. The sequence goes on from NC_041387.1 coordinate 77,456,363, forward strand.
CCTTATGTTCCGTTGTATCAGCTAACGTAGCACTGGGAGAACCACTGCGATTGCGCCCCAGTTGAGCTGGGCGAGCTCCTCAGTGGAGAAAGCTAAAACTGACCGTCATGATGAGGCGAGAGCCGGTCGCTGTTCGAGAGGTTTTTTGCGAGTCCCTAAAGACTTATGCCGCTTAGAGCGAGGAGCCGGCTTTGTCCGGCCCAGGCGTGGATAGCGCCCCAAATTCGGCCTTCCGAACACTAGGGGCTTCGCCGAAATTTAAAATTATAGAATTCTATGGCTAAGTGAGAGTGTTCAAGCATTATAAGTCCGGTTGCCTTGTTCGTTGTGTTGAGCGCCTCCCTAGATGGACCAAAAAATGGGAACAAGAGTGCTCAAATTTATCCCGAACACCGCAGCACTCGTGGCATGGGGGCTGAAGCCGACGACTTGCCATCTCTCAGATTTAATAAACAGCCGCACAGAAGGTAATATTTTAAATTAACAAGCGTTGCTTAACGCATATGAACAAAGTTGTCAGCGCACAGGATAACAAAATGCGAGTCTACTCAAATATTACATCTTTGGAGCACTCACCCGCAATAATGCGGGCACCCTTCAGGACACTCTTATAATACATCTCGGGCGTGCGATGCTCCTTGCCCAGCGGTGGCGTGTCCGTCACAAGCTTCTGATCATCCATCTTGCCCCAGTGCACCTTTGCGCGGGCAAGGGCCCGACGGGCACCTTCAATACAGGCGGAGTGCTTGATGACTTCAACCCATGGACACGTATCCACCAGCCGCCGCACCAGGCCGAAGTAGCTCCCAGGCATGGCCTCCTTAGGCCACAGCCAAACTATGAGGCCCTTCATGGCCTGTTCGGCCACCTTGTGGAGCTCGACTAGCTGCTTCAGCTGGTCGCTAAGGGGCACCGGATGTCCGGCCTCAGCATACTGAGACCAGAAGACCTTCTCCGTCGAACTCCCCTCCTAGGCCATATAGAAATCGGCAGCATCGGACACGCTGCGGGGCAGATCTGCGAACGCTCCTGGAGAGCTCCGAATTCGGGTAAGTGATAGGTAATTCACACTCACATGCTTACTTTGCATGAAAAATGCCTTACCCGCCGCTATTTTCTTCAAAGCCTCGACTTCCTGGAGGGCCTTATAGGCTTCGGCCTTAACGGCTTTGGCACTCTCAAGAGCCATTGCAAGCTCGGACTCTCGAGTCTTTGAGTCACGCTCCAAACTCTCATGTTTTTCCACGAGAGCCTGGAGCTCTTGCTGTACCTCCGCCACCCGCGCCTCCTGCCTCTCTCGCTCAGTGCGCTCCGCGGCCGCATTACGTTCGGCCGTGGACACCGCCTCCTTCAGAGTCGCCACCTCGTTTGTGGCCCCTGCAATACCCATGTTATCCTTGTCATTCTTCTTGCAACCAAATCCTTTTCTATAAGGTACAATTTTAATAAGGTGTTACTCACCTTCCTTGTCCTCGAGCTGCTTCTTGGCACGGCCGAGCTCGCTCTCGGACCGCTCGAGGCTTTGCTTCAAAGTATTGACCTCCGCAGTCAATGCGGCAGAGGTCAGCAGCATAGCCTGCAATCCAATATTGACATATTTTTTATATGACTCCTGCGTATATCTTTTTAGATCCTCAGTCCGGCTTTTCTTTCCGAATACCGAACCGAGCATCAGGGGCTACTGTCAATGCGATACTATTTTACATGTATCAAAATTCTTACCTCAAAGCCTGTTAGAAGGCTGCTGCAGGCTTCGGTCAGCCCACTCTTGGCGTGCTGAACCTTCTGAATCATCGCACTCATAACAGTGCGGTGTTCCTCTTCGATGGAGGCGCCATTGAGAGCCTCCAGCAAGCTATCCGGCGCCTCCGGTTGGACGGAGACTGCCGGCGTCACGGTCTTGCCCTTCTTACGAAGGGGCCGCCCGCCGGACTCCGAAGCCACTACGGGTTCCGGGGCCGAGTCCGGTGCAAAGTCCGGGAGGTTGCCCTGCGACACCTCCGGGGCCTCCTCCTCCTGGCGGGTCCCCTCCCGGGATCCCACCTCGGCATCGTCCGCATCACGGGGGGTGGAGGCGGTCGGAAGAGAATCCATATCCGACGCACCTAAGGACCCGCTCGACGAAGCGGGAAGATCATCCTTGGGCGGACTGCAAGGTTGTATGCGGCATTAGAAAGACACTATGTGGCGAAAAGAAAAACCATGAAGTTATTCGGGAGTTCGGATACTTACGATCTCGCCAGGGGCTTGGCCCTTGGAGGCCAATCCTCGTCGTCATCTCCGGCGTTGGCAGAGCAGTCCGGGGGAAGAGTCCTTCCCTTCTTGGACCCTTCGGCCTCCCTCGTTGGGGAAGCCTTCCTTTTCTTCCCTCCCCCCGCTGGAGGAGAGGCCTTCTTCTTCTCCTCCTCGCCTTTGTGGGAGGAGTTTGCCTCGGAGTCATCGTCCGATGACACCTGAAAACGGGAATTCTTCCGAGTGCCCGTGGCCTTCTTCTTGGCCTTCTTCTCCGGCACCACGTGGGGTGCCGGAGCCAGCAGCCCCGTTAAGCGGGCGTCCGCTGGGTCCTCTGGCAATGGGGCCGGACAGATAGTCTGTTCAGCCTTCTTCAGCCAGTCCTGTCAAAGGAGAGGGAGTTTAGATCCCGCATAGAGTCAAACTATGGAAAACAAGTGTCTCGTAAAGGGCAAAATCGCTTACCTCGCTAGCTGGACGCTGCGAGCTGAATCCGCGATCTTCGGTAGCGGATGCGGGGGCCTCGGCGCCCTTAAACAGCACCCTCCAAGCATCTTCGCACGTAGTGTCGAAGAGCCCGCTCAAAGTCTGGTGCTGCGCCGAATCGAACTCCCACATATTGAAGCCCCGTCGTTGGCACGGGAGAATCCGGCGGATGAGCATGACCTAGACTACGTTGACAAGCTTGAGCTTCTTGTTCACTAGCTTTTGGATGCAGGCTTGGAGTCAGGTCAGCTCCTCCGAATCACCCCATGTCCGGCCGCTCTCTTTCCAGGAGGTGAGCCGTATGGGGATGCTAGATCTGAATTCGGGGGCCGCTGCCCATTCAGGGTCACGCGGCTCGGTGATGTAGAACCACTCCGATTGCCACCCCTTAATGGTTTCCACGAAAGTGCCCTCAAGCCAAGTAACGTTGGGCATCTTGCCCACCATGGCGCCTCCGCACTCCGCTTGGCTGCCCTTCACAACCTTCGGCTTGATACTGAAGGTCTTGAGCCACAAGCCGAAGTGGGGCTGGATGCAGAGGAAGGCCTCACACACGACGATAAACACCGAGATGTTGAGGATGAAATTCGGGGCCAGATCATGGAAATCCAGGCCGTAGTAGAACATGAGCCCCCGGACAAAGGGATGGAGTGGGAAGCCCAGTCCGCGGAGGAAATGGGAAAGAAATACTACCCTCTCATGGGGCCTGGGGGTGGGGATGAGCTCTCCCTCGTCGGGGAGCCGGTGCGCGATGTTGCTGAACAGATATCCGGCGCTGCGCAGCTTCTGGATGTGCCCCTCCATAACGGAGGAGGCCATCCACTTGCCTCCCACTCCGGACATAGTTGGAGAAGGTTGAGGTGAGATGTGCGGACTTGGGCGCTGGAGCTCGAGTTCGCGGAGATGGATAAGCCAAGGAGGAAGAAGGCGCAGGTAAAAGGGTTGGATCTTTATCCCCTTATATGGGCGGACAAAAACATGTGTCCCCACCAGCCTGATAAAACCCGCTTATCTCCCAAGCGCCGCAATCAATGGCGCGGTTGGGTTACCCACGTCCGTATTGATGGGAATCCCGGAATAAGGGGAACACGATCTCTGCTTCGACAAGACGTGCCAAGGAAACCGCTTCGCTAAACGCGCTGAGGTGGTACAATAAAAACAATTCTAGTAAAGGCTTGGTAGTGGTGTGACGTCACGCCACTAAATACGTTGGCAGATTGAACTTGTGTAAATATTATTCTCTCTACGGTGGTACGTGGAATTTATTTTGCAGAGCCGGATACTATCCTGGTGTTCACAATCTTCTATAAATTATTCGGAGAAGGAACCCGCCTTGCAACGCCGAAGACAATATGCACGCCGGACTCGTCGTCATTGAAGCCTGGTTCAGGGGCTACTGAGGGAGTCCTGGATTAGGGGGTGTTCGGATAGCCGAACTATCATCATCGGCCGGACTCCAAGACTATGAAGATACAAGATTGAAGACTTCGTCCCGTGTCCGGATGGGACTTTCCTTAGCGTGGAAGGCAAGCTTGGCAATACGGATATGTAGATCTCCTACCATTGTAACCGACTCTGTGTAACCCTAGCCCTCTCCGGTGTCTATATAAACCGTATGGCTTTAGTCCGTAGGACGAACAACAATCATACCATAGGCTAGCTTCTAGGGTTTAGCCTCCTTGATCTCGTGGTAGATCTACTCTTGTAATACACACATCATCAATATCAATCAAGCAGGACGTAGGGTTTTACCTCCATCAAGAGGGCCCGACCCTGGGTAAAACATCGTGTCCTTTGTCTCCTGTTATCATCCGCCTAGATGCATAGTTCGGGACCCCCTATCCGAGATCCGCCGGTTTTGACACCGACACCCGCCGTTCCGAATTACTTGTCGTAGAAATGGATGTATCTAGATGTATTTTAGTTTTACATACATCCATCTTCGAGACAAGTAATTCTGAACGGAGGGAGTAGTAATTACTCCCTCCGTCTCATAATATAAGAGCAACTCCACCGCGCGATCCCATCCTGTCCGGCCCCGTCCGTTTGAGGTAAAATGGACAAACCGGGCGGCCTAGCGCGCGACGGCCCGGACCCATCTTGTCTGTTTTGTGTCCGTGCTGATCCATTTCGAGCGCAAACATACGCCGGGTCTGGTTCACGGCGGACAGCAAACGGACGTGCGCTCGTCCGCGTTGGGGCCGCGTGGCAGGCGGCCACCAACCTCCCACCACCGACATAAATGCGCACGGGTGGTGGATCCCACCCGTCATCCGCAGAGCGAACGGTCGCTTTCCCTTTTAAATGGGGAAGCCGTGGACCGGCCGTCGTCCACACTCCCCAGTCGGTCCCTTCCTGCCTCCTCGAGACCAACACCCCAAACCCTAGCCCTCTCCCCGTCCCCGATCTCGCCGTTGGCCACCTCGCAGCCGCCATGGGCTTCTGGAACCACGGCCGCAAGGGAAAGCACAATCGTGAGGCGTCGTCGTCGTCGGGCCGCCGCTGCGGCTCCGTGAAGGAGGAGCCCACATCACCTCCACCGCGTCGGACCCTCGCGCATGTCCCGTTCACGATCGGCCCTACGGCAAGCGGCGCGCGCGGCCGGCAGTACATCGCGACGGATGTATGCCGCCGTTATTGGGAGACGAGGACGCCGCTCCCGTGGAGCAACGTGCACCTCCCCAATAACTGGCACCTCGCCACCGACCGGGTGCCGATCCCGCCGGTGCCGCGGAGCGGCTGTGCGCGCCGCGAGGAGATCCAACGCCGCTGCCGCCTCCTCCCTGACGACCTGTACTACGACGACAAGTACGCCCCCGACTCACCGCTCTGGGACACGTGGCTCCAGGACGAGCACGACGTGCGGCGCACGTTGTTCTTCGCCGGCACGTCGACCGGGCCTCGGCGGCCACGTCCAGTGCGTGCAGTGCGTGTTCCCCAGGAGCGCGGGCGTACGCGGGCGCGTGACCTCACGCCCACGCCGTCGCCTTCACCCTCTCCGTCGTACCACCACCTCCTCGCATGACAGCGGAGGAGGAGGCCCGTCTCATGGCGTGTGTCATGGAGGACTCCATGCACATGCACGACGAGCGCCAATGGGAGGGCCTCGAGGAGATGATGGCCCTCTCTGCGGCAGGCGACGTCACCATCCTCGAGCTGGACATGGTGTCCGCAGAGAAGACGAGGGAGGAGGAGCTGGTGGCCGCGTTCCACCCCGCCCTGGTGGGCCAGCAGTGGAGCTGGTCGTGCACCACGCCGGAGATGGCCGACGCCGTGGGGGGCGTGAACTGGTGCCCCACGCCGCCGCGGTCACCGGAGGGGGACGCGTCGCCACGGGAGGAGGTGGTGCAGGCCCCCGCCTTCCAGCCCGCCCACGCGTACCACGGACCGCCGATCCATCTCTGGACGCCGCCAGAGTACGTGGACCTCATCAGCGACGACGACGACACCGGTGGCCACTGAAGACGGCGACGGCGACGGCCACGGCAGGAGCGCGCGGGCGGCCTTTTTTTATTTTGTTTTTATGTTAATTGTGGCGCTGGGCCGTTAAGTGAACCATGAAACTGGACCGTTTTATGGCCGTGACCCCTAACTAATGTTTTATATTCTTTAACTGCATTTATTTACTTTTTTAGTCATTTTACACGTTCAACACAGACATGATTTGGGGTGCGGCCACACGGTGGACGCATGCACGACCCAACGGACAGAAGCGGACATGGGCGAACCCATTGCCGCCCCAAAGGGACAAAATACGGTCAAACCGGATATCCGTTTAGGATCGTGCGGTGGAGTCGGCCTAAGAACGTTTTTCAAGCCGAGGGAGTAGTTCTTAGCGCGATGAAAAAGAACGTATATTGGCAGATCAAAACCACTTGGCTAAAGGAAGTTGCAGCATTCAGATAGTTCCATATGGATTGCAACGAGGAGTGAGCCGCACTTATTAGGAGCTTCGGATCGTGCAACATTGGAAGTTCCCATATGTGCGTGTGTGGTGAGTGGCGAGTGAGAGTCAGGGGAGGGGAGGCAGAGGCTGCGGTGCCGCAGAAAGTGGCTCGCTCGATTGAGCATTCTACCCATGGCATGCGGCAGTGCGTGCAGCCGTGCAGCGCAGGACGGAAAGAAAAAGCTTCACCCTTTTACCAGCTGTAAGGGTAGAACTTGCACCTGCACCGCATGCATGGATTCACACAGTTCGGTGTAGGTAAAGCCAGACCACGCAGGAGAGGGAGGGCCAGCATTAGGGTTTTAGTTTATCTTCGAGATGAATGCAGTGATAATGTACTCACAATCATATTTTTTTTCTAACAGATTTATGAAGTGAACACAGTAGGTAGAGCAGCCTAGCAAGAACCTAGCAAACTGTTAAAAAAAAGGATTACCCCGGTCTCTGCATCCGCATGATTCATACATGATTCAAACAGTAGGTAGAGCCTGACAAAATGAATACAAGGATCAACCCAAAGCCACCTTCTAGCCGAACAAACTCGCCGCACCTACAAGTATATAGATGTGCCCTTTCCGCATAACAATCAAATCTAATCCGGTGGCCTAAAGCCCAGCCGATCTAGGGGTCCCCTAACGTGCACGACATGTGCACGCTATAGGATCCGTCGCCGCCATCTTCCGCCATCCCGTCTTCAGGAGGAATCACTGCATAGATCTTGCCAGACACATCTACCATCGACGTCACCATGACGCCAGACAGTGCCACCACCCTACGCCCGTCCATTAGCACACGTCCATCACCAAGACCCTGTCGCGCCACGCCGCCGAGACCCGCCGTCACAGGCGCGGTAAATGGCACACTGCCACCACCTCCGGCAGTAGGAACCATCCGCGGTGGCCGCACACACCCTCCATCTCAATGCCCAAGACGGCGCCTCCAAGAAGGTGACGACGCCATGGCGCTGCCGCTGCCCATTCACGGGGAACTAGGGTTTTCACCCAGGAAAAGAGGGAGGAGGGAGCAGGGTAGGATTGACCTCGCCGTCGCCACCAAGGAGGGGAATGACGCCGGAGCGCCATCGACGACGTGGGCGCCACCGTTGGCCAGAGGTTTCCCCGAACAAACTCCCGCCCCGGCACCCATCAAGTCCGCCTCTAACACTTCCGAGCACGGACGCCGGAGATCTGGATCACCTGATGGGGAGAGCCACGTGCTAGGTTGGTCCGCCACAGATCTAACGAGAGGGGCACAGGGAACCACCTCACGCCAGGAGCGTCGTCCACCGGTACTCCGCTGCCCAAGCAGCCAAGGAAGTTCGGCCTACTGCGCTGAAGAACGCCCACCGCCGGTGAACATATGTCGTCCTCACCACGCCCCCTTCACTGGCGGGTGCACGACAAGCCGACGACCCCCTCCGGAGATGACGAGGGAGAGAACTAGGGGAGGAGGAGCCGCCAGAGGGCAAGGCTTTGTTGCCGCCCGAGTCGCCCGTGATGGAGCGACGCGGGGGCGGTCCATTTTTCGTGGGGAGTCTCCCCCTTCTTCACAAGGACCTAGCAAACTGGTACCGCACGAGGTACTTCAGATGCAAAAGCCATGAGAGTATTCTCTTCCTAGATACATCCGTTTTTGAGCGACAAGTATTTTCGGACCAAGTGAGTAGTTGTTATACTTCACGACCAAAACATTTGAGGCAATGCTACATGGATCCTGTGACTCCAACCACGTCATAACAAGAATGATCATCTGAAATCCGTTTCGAAAGAAAAAAGTGAATGGTTGTCTTATCTTGGACAAGATTGTTGCATGGCACACTTCATTCTCTCTGCTTGAATGATATCGAAAACGATGCCACATTCATGTACCGGGATTAAAATCGTCCGCTCTTGTCCTTAAACCTTTTGTAACCCTTTGTAATCGTCTGTTGTTGTCCTTAAACCCTCTGTAAGTCTCGACAGGTGTCTCACATTCCGTTCTTAATTAAAAAGCCGTAGGGGAGGTGCCCCTACAATGAATAAGCCCCTAGGGAAAGAGCACCTACAATACTACTCCGTGCTACTCCCTCCGTTCCAAATTACTCATCGTGGTTTTAGTACAAATTTGAACTAAAAACACGACGAGTAATTTGAAACGGAGAGAGTAGAAGAAATACACCCATGTTGCGTTTCACATTTCATTATCTTCCCATATCCTAAATAACCCCAAATCTAATTCCACGGAGGTGGATATATACTCATAGGCTTATCCCAGGGATGATTCTAGTGGACCATGGCCTATGCATGCAATGCACAAGTAGTGGATCACATCAATAGTTCTTCTCAGAGTTGAGCATATGGTACCCACAAATCAAAGCATACGAGACATGTGGAGCCTCACCACAAACCTATAGAGTTGCTCCAACATGTCTTTAATTATCCAACACTCCACTCCCTCTGTTCTTCACAAGTCTTCAACTGAGCTTTGCCCCACTAGGCTAGAGATCTAGTATGAACCACAGCGTGAAAAAAATTTCACAAGAAAGAGTGGTCAAAAGTCACCCCCTCCATCCGTAATCTACTGCTAATTATTGACCTAACATAATCTGCCACCATATGCCAATGCGTCCAATCATCTAGTACTACAACAGTTTACTGTAATTGAGAGCATCCCATTTCGTCCGCGATGTCCGTTTGGGTCGGCGCGGACAAAAAAGGAGACCCGACGCGCCGACCCAAACCCAAATCATGTCCGCTTCGCGTCTGCGCCGACGCATTTGCGGCCCAAATTTGCGCCCCAAATACGTCGGCGCGGACGCATAACGGACACCACATGTTGCCTTCTCGGTGTCCGCCACGTCCTCATCTGACGGTCGTCCAACCGCCCACGACCAACCTGGTTAGCTTAATTTATGACCTCGGGCCCACGCATCAGCGTGCCGCCGCCCCCGCTCATCGTCCGCGAGGAGGACCAGCTGGCGGAGGACGCCTACCAAGCGGCCCTTGCGGCGGTCTATCGGGAGAGCAAGGAGGACGAGCGGCGCAAGGTGGAGGCGGTGGAGGAAGAAGAGGCTCGGTATGAGGCGGCCATGGCGCAGGCCATTGCCCTCTCCGCGGCGGGTGACTGCATGCTGTCGCCGGTGGCCCCGTCGTCACCTCCCCGCCGCCGCGTCAAAGTTGAGCCGGAGCCGCAGCCGGAGCCCGAGCTGAAGCCGTCCCCCATCGAGCGCTACTCCTGGACGGGAGTAGTACGCGAGTGGGTCTCCGCGCCACCGGTCTGGATGGAGGCGACGCCGGCGCAAGAGGCGGCGTACCTCGAGATGTGGCGCCAGCGACGGCTGGCTGAGGTGCAGCGTCGCGACGAGTACGAGGATATGCTCGAGCGTGATCTCGAGGAGGAGCAGCGTGAGTCCGAGGAGGAGGCGCGCCAGGCCGCGGCGGCAGTGGCTGCCGCACAGCCCCCCCGCGCCGGCACTGCCCGCGGCGATACAGCTGCCCGCGTCCGACATCGCCGCCGCCTGGAACATGGCGTTCCCCTGGGCCGGCCATGCGCCGACGCTCATCGACCCCGAGGACGACGACGACGACGACGTCTAGGGCAGCACGCCGCCTCGTAATTTAGTTTGTTTTAATTTTATTTAATGCTAATGTAGATGCGTGGACTCTCGCCGGCCTTCCTGACCGGCTTTAATGTTTAATTAAGTTTTTTTATTTTAAATATGCATGCACTATTTTTTTTGTCGACACCGTTAAGATGGATCGGGGCAACGTTGGAGCATACGCCGACCCAAACGTGAAGTGAACGTCCGTGTCCACAGTGGCGGAGCTAGGTAGGAACCTTTGGGGGGGGGCTAAGCATAAATATGGATGTTTAGCAAGCCAAAAGACACCATTTTTCCTAATCTTCATCTCCCCCAAAAGAATTTGTTTCACGCACTTGATCAAGGCTGGGGGCCATGACCCCTGCAGCCTTCAACGTAGCTCCGCTACTGCGTGTCCGTCTGGCCGACTCAAACGTACAAAATCGCCGTTCCTTTGGGTCGGCCATCGGAGTTGCTCTGAGAGCATTACTAGTAGAACCCTCAAACCCTCAAATCTAAAAAGCACTTTTAAGGGTTGAGTTGTGCCACTTTTTGACACTTTTAAGGGTTGAAAAACAGTGGCAAATACTAGAACCCTCAAACCCAACCCGTAAACTGCTTTAAGGGTTGGATTTGAGGGTTCTAGTCTTTGCCTCAACCCCAACCTTTAAATCTATCATTTGGCATCTCATAATTTATGACAATAAGAACACAATCAACTTCCAAACAAACTACCAAATGACAATCATTGATGCATGGTTTAATAGTTTACATCACAAAATCATCATCTTCCTCCTCTCATCGGCACCATCACCAAAAGTTGCACCTCGGCGCCATCTCCTAGACCACAAGCGGGCTCCATCAAGCATCTCCATCGCCACCGATGGAGTCGTACACACCGCCATCACCACAACTACTCATCGGAGTGTCACCTCGAAAAGTAGAGGACGCAACACAAAACATCCTCTTCCTCTCCGCGATGTCCTCCTTGTAGTCCTTCCACCATTGCAATTGGTCTTGATCCATGTCCTTCTTGGACATCATCATGTGCTCTTTCTCCTCCACCATGAGTTCTTTCCATACCTTTGCCTCTTTGAGCTTGATCATCCTCTCCTCCAACTCGGCCTTGCGCTTTGCTTCTTCACGCTTTGCTTCAACTTGTGCAAGCTTGACCTCTTTCTTCTTCTCGGTGATAAGAAGCTTCGTCTCCAATGTCTTCGTTGTCAATTCCTCTCTTGCCTTCATCATGTGGTCCATCTTCTCCCTTAGGCTTGACGCCTCTTCTTCCATCTTCACCCTTAGCTTGCCCTTCTTGTTTCCCTCGGGCTTGCCCACGTTCCTCTCCTCCTCATCTTCACTATCATCCATCCTTAGCATTGCCGACTTCTTGGGTGTTGTCTCTTGATCCCTCAACTTCCACTTGTCAAAGGTTTGAAGAATTGACCAAACATGCTTAAATGGGAACGCCTTGCCCTTGGAAGCAGCCATCTCCTTGTACCTCATGCCGGCAATTGTCTCCTATCAACCACACATAAATCACATAAGAACCCACCAATAGCATAGTGCACACACATAATCAAAATAGTGAAGAAATATGTACTCACATAGTCACTCTCCACGGTTCCACTAGGTGGTGCATCTATCACTTGGTCCATGGCCGCACTCCAACGAGAACAAGCGGGCTTGATTAATTCCCACCGGCCTTGAAGCAACCGGAAAGAGCGATGGATGAACCCACTATTCTTCGGCTTGATCTTACAATAGACGTCCTCGATCCTTTGCCAATACCGTTTACCGGTTTGATCGGTGCCGGTGGTTGCATCCATTCCCACAGCTGCCCAAGCACGAACCAAGAGGACATCTTCCGCCTCGGTGTAGTTTGTCGACCGCGCGTGTGGGCGGGAAGCGGCGGTGAATGCCTCCTCCCCTATCTCGGCCACCTCCTCCTCGTCATCCCCCACCTCCTCCTCATCTTCCTCCTTCTCCTCCAAGTCGTCACCAACCCTAAAGGGCTCTAGAGGCGGAGCTCCGAGGTCCACCTCCGCCTTTTGGAGGAGGTCCATGAACGAGGATGGGTTTGCCATTTCCTCGAACACCTCGTGCGCGGCGGGAGGAGGTTGGGCGACGGCGGCCGCCGCCGGCTTCTTCCGCGCCGCAGGCTTCTTCCGCGGCTTCGAGGCCGCCCCTCGCGGCCCAAGGGAGGCCGCCTTCTGCCGACTCTTCTTGAT
>NC_041387.1:77469494-77492910 GCF_002162155.2 Triticum dicoccoides
CGGCGGCCGCGGCGGGCGGGGGCGCGGCGGCGGAGGGGCCTTCCATGGCCGGCGACGAGGAGGAGGGCGCCGGGACGCGGGCGGGAAGGGAGCGGTTGCCTCCCGCGCGAACTAGGAGGCAGCGACGAAGAGGAGTGCGGGTTGGGGGGAGATTTCCCCCTCAACCCCTACTTCTACAGATTGCAAATTGGTTTGAGGGTTGGACCTCTAAATTTTTTTACGGGTTTGAGGGTTTAGAGGTTCTAGTCTACGGCGTTTTTCCGGCGAAAACTGTAAAAAAACGGTTATTTTTAAGGGTTTGAGGGTTTGAGAGCACTACTAGTAATGCTCTGAAACCTTCAAGCTCGCTAGCTCCAACTCATCTAGGATTTGAATTTCTGCTCCTAGCCGCCCGATTTTCTCTCGAAGAATCCACTCATCATCGGGTCTCACGCTCCATACGGCAGTTCTCCCACGCGAGGCCCGGCCGGCCGGCCGGCCGCCCCCACCGGAACCGAAAGCGAGCTGCAGAGGGGAGGGCAGCGCTCCACTGTTGTCGACGTGGTGGGAGAAGCGAGTTGTCAAGTACTCCATCGGGTCGCATCGCATGTAACAGCAGTCGGTCAGTCAGTCAAGCAATCTAGAGAGGAGAGAGGAGAGGAAACGTGGGGGGCTCATCAGTCCCGAGCGGAAAAGTCGCCTCGGATCCTGCCTGCCAAAGCGCCCAGCGGGGGATGGGAGGAAGCAGCAGCTCGAGCCTCGATAACGTACACTGGCCGACGCTGCGTGAGTGCAGCTGTCACTGCACCACGATCACCTTCCTCCTCCCCCTGCGGCCGCCGGCGAGTGGCCACCGCATCTTGGCTCAACGATGTGCCCAACTGGCGTGCGTTGACGGGGTCATCTCCTCTCATCACCGAGTCGGGTGTTGGCGTGGCAACATCAAACAAAGAGGTTTTTTCTTTTAAAAGTAGTAACAACGTAGAGTGATAAAGAGTACTCACACATTTTTCTTATCAAGTTTGTGGAGAAAATCATTTACATCTAGAACGCCAAATACATATCAATAGATTCATTATAAGATGTAGTTTCATATTTTATGTTTTTGATGTTATAGTTATAATAATTTTCAATGTAAACCTGATCAAAGTCTGACTTTAGAAAATAATCTATATGCAGTACATTATGAGACGGAAGGAGTATTGTTTTTCTAAAGTATAGTTCCGCTGTCATCGGGGGCTACTTATTAGAGCTAGAGTTTTCACTTCAAAATGTGAGACCCTTGACTCAAAGAGTACCACAACCAAAAGTCATCTAGTGAAGAAGTTCATGTTACCACCTAGATCACAACACAATGATGACTGCTCATACATAGCTTTGATGTAGACAACTCCATGCGACTGGACATGTCCATATAGATGAAGTGTCGAGCGGTGCAAAGAGATGTCTACCACCATCGACGAGCCTGCATGCCACCGCCAAAGAACCGTCAAGGATCCCACAAACTAGTCATTTGTGGGAGGTTGTCGACCTCGCCAAAAGCACACATGTGAGGTTGGGGGCATTTGATAACCTCATTCCTTGGCTCGCCATTACGAGTTGCCAGGGTATTGACCAGAGAGGACATGACCTCAACCAAAGTCACCACAGTGAACTACCTATGATGGACGTGGTTGATCCGTGCGAAAGATCCCCACAGAATCCGGACCAGCGAACAACCTGCACCACCACTTGAGATTCGTGAGCTTACCACAAAAGAATCTGCTCGGATCCACCATCAACATCATACCGCCGTCGGCAGTGATCGACAACCCAAATGGTCGCCCCATGGGAATTCCTGGCTGTCGGACGACCACTAGAACATGGTCCGAACTTCTCGCCTCCCACCCTCGCACCGCAGTCGTTGCTTGAATGGACATATTTGCTTGCTAAGTAGTATTGATGATAATGAGAACATGATTAGTGATTTGAATGTGTGCCTAAGTATATACAAAGTACGTTGGCACATTCGAAGGAGAGCAAGCATCGTCGAAGCCCCCTTCCCCCTCCCCCCATTTTAAAAAGAAGAGTGACAAGATCCTTGTGATTTTTTTTGTTTGAGACATTTTAAAATCCATACTATAAAGAGGGGGTGCACTTTGGAGAAAGAGGTGATAATCTACTCACACGCACATACAAAACTGTACCCACAAATTCACCAAAAGCCAAGAGGGGTCTCCCGTATAATCCCTATTTTTGCAGTTCTTCTGTGTACCCTGCCCGTCCAAAGGTATGCAACTCTCTGTTAAGCCCGGAGATTGTTTGGATGCTTCGGGGCCCAAAACCTCCAAGCTATCTCCGGGCGCAATGGAGGCTTGCAACCCTTGAGATGCAACTCTCTATTTGCCTTGAACATCCAGAGAAAACTATGTTTCTCTGGCTACAACTCTCTATTCTGCAAATCGCATGTCTTTGTGACCTTTTGGTCTTATGGCTGCCAAGTTGTCCATGATATCTGTTCATTTGAACATGCAAGGCGTATTTTTATAATTGGATGCTTCGGGGCCCAAAACCACGAGGTAAATGTATGTGAGCATGACATGTGTGACATCCTGCTTAATAGGAATGGTAGACGACTCATATCAAGAAGGTGCACCTTCTTTTCCAGGAGCCCACCCAAAAGGAACCTCAAAATTAATCGTTCTTGGCTTGGAGCAATTTGAAAATGGATGACCGAGTGGGAGGTTGTTCCCAGATGTACATGAGTGAGGACAAAGTGCGCAGGAAATACTAGTGTTGGTCTATGGGTCCAGTTTAGATCCCAGGAACTGGTGGGTGTCGCAATGGGTTTGGTCGGGATATTACAATTGGTACGGGGGCCGAACCTCACGGTTACACTGACGTGTGTGGGTCAGTGATGTATACATGAGGGCACATATGGATACTAGTACTAGCGCCTGCAGACGTATGCCAAGAGATGATTTTCCTACTTGGTCGACGGGACGCCGGCTCCTCCAAGAGGGGTGTATGTGACATCCCAGCTTAATAGGAATAATAGACTACTCATACCAACAAGGCACGCCTTCTTTTCGGGAGCCCATCCAAAAGGAACCTCAAAGTTCAACGTTCTTGCTCGGGGCGTTACAATAGGTATCAAAGATGATAGACTAGCTACTTATATCAACAAGGTGTGTGACTGTGTCCTGGATAAGGGGGTACTAACATGGTCGGTCCATGCTCCTCGGGCTGGGCTGATGGGCCCTAGCTCGTACTCAAGATGGACTCCGGAGACCGTACGCTGGAGGCATGATCAAGACTACCTCCACCAAAGACATGATGTATACTCCAAGATCTCTCCCGCCGCCTTGCTTCTACATACCGACCTTGTAACCCTAGATACCCTCCCTGGCGTGTATATAAGCCATAGAGTTTAGCCCATAGAGGGGACATTAAACCAATATCATTCACCTAGCCCTAGAGTTAGACCACATATTACGATCTTGAGGTAGATCAATTCTGTACTCGATACATCTTCATCAATATAAACAAGAGCAGGACATAGGGTTTTACCTCCATAGAGAGGGCCCGAAGCTAAGTAAACATCGTCTCCTTCATTCATATTACCCTTGATATAAGATCCACAACTCGAGACCGCCTACCCCGAGGTCTGCCGGTTTTGACACCAACACTGGTGCTTTCATTGAGAGTTTAGCTGTGCAATCACCAGAAGGACCGATGTCTCATCTACATATCAACTGCACCAACATCCATGGGAGCATTTGCCCCTCCGTCGGTGTCAAAACCGGCAGATCTCGGGTAGGGGGTCCCGATCTGTGCGTCTTAGGCTGATGGTAACAGGAAGCAAGGGACACAATGTTTACCCAGGTTCGGGCCCTCTCGATGGAGGTAAAACCCTACTTCCTGCTTGATTAATATTGAAGATATGAGTAGTACAAGAGTAGATCTAACACGAGATCGTAGAGGCTAAAACCCTAAGAGCTAGCCTATGATGATATGATTGTAATTGTGATCGGCCTTCTAAGGACCATCCTCTCCGGTTTATATAGACACCGGAGAGGGCTAGGGTTTACATGGAGTCGGTTACGAGGAAGGAAATATAATATCCAGATCGCCAAGCTTGTCTTCCACGCAAAGGAGAGTCCCATCTGGACACGGGCCGGAGCCTTGAGTCTTGTATCTTCATGCTTCAATAGTCTGGACGATGTATATAGTCCGGCTGTCCGGATACCCCCTAATCCAGGACTCCCTCAGTAGCCCCTGAACCAGGCTTCAATGACGGTGAGTCCGACGCGCAGTCTTGTCTTCGACATTGCAAGGAGGGTTCCTTCTCCGAATACTCCAAGGTAATTATCGAACACGTAGACCGTGTCCGGATCTGATACGACGAATAGTGTCCGGTTCTGCAAGATGATTCACACACACCATTGTAGGGAACATATCATAAATCCGTTCTGCTGGCAATCTTCGTACGTCGTGCTCTTGCATCATGGCCTGGTCCAACACGAACCGGCGTTTCCTGCCCCACCTCGACTCATGTTGCGAGGCGGTTTTATTGGCACGTCCTGCCAAAGCAGAGATTGTGTTCCTCTTATTACGGGATCTTTCATCAATATGGGCGTGTGTGACCCCACAGCGACCATTGGTATGACTCCATGTATTTTAGATAAGTCTCAAGCGGTCACGTTGAGGACTCTTGATATTCATCCCTTTTATAAAGGGGTCAAGGCCTACGCCTCTTTTCCACCTCCCTTGCTCCTTCTCGCACCTCGAGTTCTAACACCCAAGACCCAAGCTCCAACAGCCCAGATCCTCCAATATGTCCGGATCCGACGCAAAAGGCCGGTGGGTGGCCTCCTTGATCCAGGAGGAGGACGTTATGAAGCTTAGGGAGGTCGGATACCTGACCACCGACATTCAGCACATGCTTCCTTCTCTAGGGCAAGTTATCTCTACGCCGGAGCCCAACAAGAGTGTTGTGTTCGTCCCACACTTCCTCCGAGGCCCGGGCCTCACCCTCGACCCCTTTGTGAGGGGGCTCATGTTCTACTATGGGTTAGATTTTCATGATCTGGCTCCAGAAGCTATCCTCCATATCTCGTCGTTCATCATTGTGTGCGAGGCTTTTCTCCACGTCAACCCACACTTCGGCTTATGGCTCAAGACCTTCAATGTGAAGCCGAAGATGATCGAGGGGCGACATGCAGAGTGCGGAGGTGCCATAATAAGCAGGAACGCTGATGCCCCATGGCCAGAGGGTTCTTTCTCGGAAGTATCCGATGTATGTCAACGGAGGTGGTTTTATGTTACGGTTCCCAGAGGCACAAAGTGGGTAGCCGCCCCTGAGTTCCGCTCGGGCCCTCCGTCACAGTTGGCGTCTTGGACCGATGTAGGACGGAATTGGGGGCCCGCTGGTGATGTACCAGAATTGCAGAACCGCATCCGGGAGCTTATTGAGAGGGACATAAATCTTGTCAGCATCATTCAAGTGATGCTAATCCGATGGATGTTGCCGTGCAAACGTCGGCCTCTCCGGATGTGGGAGTTTAATCCGTAGGGTCCGCAGACTATTAAGCACTTCTTCGGCCTAAAGCTTGAAGGGATGTGTAAATTATTCTTCGGACCACAAGTAAAGTGTCCGTACACCACCGAGGATGCGGGCCTAAGCTGCAATTGCCTAGATGCCCAAGTAAGTAACCTTAAAGCTGGACACTCCATTTATGTTTATCATAACTATTATTCTGAAAGTCCTTCCGTGGCCAGGAATGGCTCAACAAGGCGGAGAGAATCAGGTGTCCGGCGCCACTTCCTGAAGGTTCGCCTAGTCCAACCGTTGCCAAGATGCTTGGCCGGGCGCTCAGCAAAATCTCCTCAGGGAGAGGCGAAGGAAAGGGCAGTGAAGCCGAACTTCACACACTACGCATCCAGACCGGGGGAATCGCTACCTCTCCTACGGAGGATAGTCGGGAAGGGAAGGTTAAAGCCTCCTCCCCGCGCGGGAGGAAGAGGGCCGCCTCCGAAGACTTGGAGGCGGAGATGCCCAAACAAGGGAAGAAGGTATCACCAGGGGGCTCTGCCGTGACGGGCACCCTCACCGCGTCGTGCCCACCAACGGGCCAGCCCTCCAACGAGCTGTAAGTTGATCGTTAATTCGAAGGTAGGGTGTTTCTTCGAGATTCATAACCGGGACTTCGTCTTTTGCAGTCCGGCGAGCAGCTCTTCTCAACAGAGTTCGTCTTCGGGGGATCTACCTTCGGAGATGATGGAGAGTGAGACCCCGCCCACCTCTCCGCCTCATGAAGCGGGCGACACTGAGGTGTCGTCACGGAGGAGTCCGGATCTGCCGAAGCCGGAAGCTAACACATCAGTCGCCCTGAGCCCGGAGCATTTGGCTCCCACGGGGGGCGATGAGAAGGGGCCGACACAGTTCGATGTCCGGCCGGACGTACTGTCAGACCTTCTGGAGTGAGCCGCGCTCTCGGAGAAGCACCGTTCTTTAATGAGCACGGTGCTCACGAAGATTTCGTCCGCGACGAGCGGTTTGAATGAAGCATTTACAAGCCTGCTCAAAGGCTTTGAGGTATGTAGTGAAAAATGCACAATTTTTTGGTTATGAAGCACGTGCTAGGTGTGCTCCCTATGGATAGTAGCCCCTGAGACTCTGGTTGACCGCCATAGGCGGCAAACGGGGGATCACATAGTAATGGCTGCGCCATACATGTGTATCGGTATATAAGGATTCGACAGCCGACTAGTCTGTTGAAGTTGCCGAACTGAGGAGGCAGATCAGATCTATTGATGCCGATATCACGCTGGTAAACAAACGGCTGGAAGAGTCACAGGGTATGTGCTCTTCTTCCCTTATTATGATGCATAGGAAAATGCAAGAGGGGTATAATATTAATGTAATGTGTTTGTACTGCAGATGGTGCTGCTGCCGTGGAGGCCCTGAGGACGGAACTTGCTCAGTCCAAGGAACAAGCTCGGGCTAGCAATGCGGCTTCCCTAAAGGCGGACGAAGAATTGAGAGCCGAACAGGCTGCTCATCGCCGAAGCGAGGAAAAGATAGCCGAAATGGCTGGGGAGTTGAAAAATGCCGCCGACCGGTATGTACTCCTTGAAAAGGAGAATAAGGCTAGTTCAGCCGAGCTAGACAAGGCACTCAATGCCACCAAAGAGATGTGGACCTAAATCCAGGGTATGCGGGAGGAGCTCCAACAGGCCGACAAAATCGTGGCTGGGGGCTCCTACTTACTGTGGACGAGGTTTTTGGATCCGAAGTATGCTCCCCTGGCTGGGCGCTGGAGTCCTCCAGACGCATATGCGAACTTGGCGGATAGTACAGCTGACGCTGTCAAGTTCTTCGAGGGTCAAAGTGATAAAGAAGTGGAGAAGCTTTTCTGGTCGCAGTTCAATGCTCCCACTCGCCCGCTGCCGCTAACTGAGAAGGTGGCTGCTGTGGCGGAGCTCCACAGGCTGTCCAGGCTTGCAATGCGGTCTGTAATAGACCATCTTTGGCCGAAGGGGCCTGAGCCGGACAACTACTTTGGTTTAGTGCAGCAATTCCTTGGGGCCGTGTCTCGGATTGACACCATGAGGAGGTCGGCGTGCATAGAGGTTGCGCGGATGGCTCTTGCTCGTGTTAAAGCCTATTAGACGGATATGGAGGCCACCATTATAGCGACCCAGGATCCAGCGGGAGGCCAATATACGGCCGAGCACTACTTGGCGCAGGTCACAGAGGGTGCCCGCCTAATAGAGGCGCAGTGCTCGAAGAATGTCTTGTTCGAGTGGTAAGTCGAATCATTGTAAAAAACAATGTTTATTTTGATTATGAGGCTATATTTATACTTTTTGCCCGGAAGTATGATTGTGTCCCCTTTGCGGCCATTTTTATATAGATATGAATAGTCCGAAAGTTAGCAGTCGTTGGCTTCAGCCCCCACGCATACAATGCGGGAGTGTTCGCGAGAAATATGCTTAATCACACTTGATCCAACGTCTTGGTCCATTAAGGAGGTGATCGCACGTCGAACTAGGCAACCGAACTATATAGCTGTAACACTTTCGCTTAGCCATGGGGGTCTAACGGTGGGGCTACTATGTAGCCCCTGGTACATTCGCGTGCATCCGAATACGGGTGCGTATGTACATGGCCGGGAAACGGCCCTTCGTTAATGCGGAGGAATCCTAGAGATTCCGGTAAGTCTTCGAGTGGTTGAACAGTCTCTCGCTGTATCATGACAGTCAGTTTTCGTCTTTCTTTACTGAGGTGCTCATCCGGAATAACCAGGGCACAATCGCAGTAGTTCTCCTTTGGCCTGCCTTAGCCGATAATAACAGAACGTAAGGCGGCAAACCCAGGAGCCGGGCAAACCCAACATTTGACCAAAGACAAGATTCGGAGCTGATGCATATACGGCCAAACTCATGACGCCGAACACTCCCGAGGGTATTCGGTCTTTGTAAAAGAAAATAGGCCGACGAGAGCCTATTATAAGCCCTAAATTTCCAGGTACGTGCGTTTTAATTTGTCATGGCCAAATGCCAATAATGGCAGTATCCTCTGTGAGTATGGAACCCATGGGATGGTTAAACAACAAGAGGCAGTAGAAAAGGTTTACACATGGGCTTAATCTAAAAAGAAACCTGTTGAACGGGGCCCTGCTGCATGTCTGCCCCTTTGTCTCCATCGTGCCGTATCCTGGATGGGTATCGCGCGAACGTTGTCTGTGAAAAAAAACAAAACTCGTAGGAGTGTACAACGTAAGTATGCGATTGATAATAAAAGTGCAAGATGTTGGCCTGCCAGTAAGGTTGAGCCAGCTGTGGGGCTGCATTAAATATTTACAGCCCCTGGTATCCGTTATGGGATTACATGCACGGTGCCCTGGTTCAGTTTAATCCGAGCTACCAGACCCGTCTAACCGTGTCTGTGGTCGTAATGACTAGTCATGTTTATTGATATTGGAGGCCGCTTACAGCCTGGCCGCCAGGGCCGTCGCGTGTTCCTCTGCGCATGAGGACCGCTCTGTGATTCCGCTAACGGTGATGATGCCACATGGACCGGGCATCTTGAGTGTAAGGTAGCCATAGTGCGGCAATGCGTTGAAGCGGGCGAAGGTTGTTCTTCCAAGCAATGCGTGATAGCCGCTTTGGAAGGGTGCGATGGTGAAGAGTAATTCTTCGCTTCTGGAGTTGCTTGGGGAGCCGAATGTTACTCCCAACACGACGGAGCCCCTGCCATAAGCTTCCACGCCTGGTATCACCCCTTCAAAGGTGGTGTTGCTTTGGCTAATTCTGGATGGGTTTATCCCCATTCTGCGGACAGTGTCCTCGTATATTAAATTGAGACTACTACCGCCGTCCATGAGGACGCGGGTGAGACGTATCTGTCGATTATTGGGTCAAACACCAAGGCCTCTGATCCTCCGTGCCGAATACTAGTTCGACCGTCCATGTGATCAAAAGTGATCAGACAAGACATCCAGTAGTCAGATGTGAGTACGATGGGCTCTACATCGTGCGCGTCTCTGAGCGCGCGTTCGTGCCTTCTCGTGAATGCGTGAGTCGCGTGGATCATGTTTACTGTTTTAACCTCTGGTGGGAATTTTTTCTGTCCCCCAGTGTTTGGCTGGCGAGGTTCGTCCTCGTCTTCACTTGGTGTTTCCCTCCCCTTGTGTTCGGCATTTAATTTCCCGGCCTGCTTGAAGACCCAGCATTCTCTATGCCTGTGATTCGCAGGTTTCTTCGGGGTGCCATGAATTTGGCATAGTCTGTCCAGGACTCTGTTCAGACCGGACGGTCCTTCTTTACTGCCTTTAAATGGCTTCTTTTGCTGATCAGGTCGAGAGCCCTTGAATCCGACATTGACCGTTGTTTTATCCGGGCTCTCTTCCTTGTTTTGGCATTTGTGTTTATTACGCCGTGGCTTCCTGTTGCCATCCCTTATGTCGGATGTGTTGGGGTCGCTGGTGCCTTTACGAGCTAACCAGCTATCTTCACCCACGCAAAAGCGGGTCATAAGGCCTGTTAAGGCTGCCATTGTCCTTGGCTTTTCTTGGCCGAGGTGCCGGGCGAGCCACTGGTCGCGGATGCTGTGTTTGAATGCTGCTAAAGCTTCGACGTCCGGACAGTCGACAATTTGATTCTTCTTAGTGAGGAATCTATTCCAAAGCTTGCAGGCAGACTCTCCGGGCTGTTGGATTATGTGACTTAGGTCATCTGCATCCGAAGGCCGGACATAAGTCCCTTGAAAGTTGGCCCTGAAAGCGTCCTCGAGTTCCTCCCAACTCCCGATTGAATTTTTGGGGAGGCTTTTCAACCAGTGTCGAGCTGGTCCCTTCAACTTGAGGGGAAGGTATTTGATGGTGTGGAGGTCATCCCCATAAGCCATGTGAATATGCAGGATAAAATCCTCGATCCAGATCCCTAGGTCTGTCATTCCGTCGTATGCCTCTATGTTCACAGGTTTAAAGCCTTGTGGGAATTCATGGTCCAGTACTTCTTCGGTGAAGCACAGGGGGTGAGTAGCCCCTCTGTATCTGGGCGCATTGTGGCATGTAATCGGCTGTTGTTGTGTCCGGTGCTTATTCCGAACTGGTATTTGGCTTGTATGAGCGTTTGGGTGACCATAGTCCCTCGCCGGGGTGTGTCTTTTAGATCCGTAGATGGACCTGGCTGCACCGGCTTTCTTATCCAGATGCTCATGTAGATCGTGCGCGGTGTCAGTAGCCGCTCTGTTGTGGTTGAGAAGCAGTACGTCTGGTCTCCTGGTCGTATTATTCTTTGGTGGAACGGCCTCGTCGTCGAATTCTGGCAATAGCTTGTGTTTTGGATAGCTTTTTGTATGGCGATTGTCGCCATATCTTTCTTCAGTGTCTAGCACTTTATTCCATCTGCGACTGAGCTTTTCCTGTGCGGCTTTAAGCCGTTGTTTCTGCTTCTTTAGACTTCTTGCTGTGGCCATAAGCTTTCGGTGGAGGTTGTCTCGTTCCACTCGTTCATCCGGAATGGTGAATGCATTGTCGTCCGGACTGTGTTCCTGTTCTGGGGCGGTTTTATGAGCTCGTCCCTCCGGATCATTGTGATTGGGTATTTGCTCCAAACTCGGTTTGGCGTGACCTGGCTCGTCCTGCTCCATCACTAGGTCCATGTGGTCGTTACTGCCTTTGGGGTTTACTGGTATATCGATCCTTCTTGCGCTCTTGTCGCTATTTTTACTGTTGCTGGACTTTGGGTGGCGTCTATGCCGCCGTTTTGGCTTTTGCCCGGGTGTTTTATCGTCCGAATTATCGCCGTCGTCCTTCTTGGGTGTATCCACCATGTATATAGCGTGTGACAAGGTAGTAGTCCCGCGCCCCAGAGATTCTGAAGCTTCTCCTGCATCGTGGTCCATACCGTCGATGTCTTCGGAGTCGACGTCAAGAACGTCGGTTAAATCATCGATTGTGGCAATGAAGTGGGTGGTGGGTGGGCAACGAATTCCTTCGTCGCCTGCTTCCCACTCAGGCCGGACATAGTTCGGCCCAGAGTCTCCTGACAAAGAGAGAGACTTTAATGAGTTCAGCATGTCGCCAAAGGGCGAGTGCTGGAAGATGTCCGCAGTGGTAAACTCCATTACCGGAGCCCAACCTGGCCCGACTGGCTCGAGGGTATGTGGACCGGGACCAACGACCGGATACGAGTCCGGGGGCCCTGGGTTACAGGCCTCTACAGAGGTGAGGCCTGTGTTCGGCTCCACCGCCGATGAGTATGCGGCCTGCGGGGCGGGGTCCACCCCTTCGTCCTTGGGCAACACAACCTGCTCTGGATTTAGATCCGGGGCTGCTGTAGGGATGATGTCCCGAGCATTGTCCGACATCAGGTCTAGGCCGTGCTCGTCGTGACTGTCCGGCATTCCTGGCACAGGCCCGAATCCGTCGAAGATCAAGTCTCTGCGAATGTCGGCCGTGTAGTTCAAGTTTCCGAACCTGATCTGGTGGCCAGGGGCGTAGCTGTCAATCTGCTCCAGATGACCAAGCGAATTAGCCCGCAGTGCGAAGCTGCCGAACACAAAGATCTGTCCAGGGAGAAATATCTCGCCCTGGATCGTGTTGTTGGCGATTGAAGACGCCATCAAGCCTCGAAGCGACGACACAGAGGAACTCTCAATGAAAGCACCAATGTCGGTGTCAAAACCGGCGGATCTCGGGTAGGGGGTCCCGATCTGTGCGTCTTAGGCTGATGGTAACAGGAAGCAAGGGACACAATGTTTACCCAGGTTCGGGCCCTCTCGATGGAGGTAAAACCCTACTTCCTGCTTGATTAATATTGAAGATATGAGTAGTACAAGAGTAGATCTACCACGAGATCGTAGAGGCTAAAACCCTAAGAGCTAGCCTATGATGATATGATTGTAATTGTGATCGGCCTTCTAAGGACCATCCTCTCCGGTTTATATAGACACCGGAGAGGGCTAGGGTTTACATGGAGTCGGTTACGAGGAAGGAAATATAATATCCGGATCGCCAAGCTTGTCTTCCACGCAAAGGAGAGTCCCATCCGGACACGGGCCAGCCTCGAGTCTTGTATCTTCACGCTTCAATAGTCCGAACCATGTATATAGTCCGGCTGTCCGGATACCCCCTAATCCAGGACTCCCTCACCCTCGACCAGCTTTTTGTGTTCGACAACATGGTCTTTTGCACCAACTCCACGTGCCATTTGGCCTCTATTGAGAACTACGCCCATGTTGGATCATGACCTTCGGTGGCCTCGAGTACACCACGGAATCCCACGACGAACTCGTCCTGTCGGGATGGGCCACCGGCTGAATTGAGAACTCATCCAACTCCGGAGGCTCGACTCCGGAACCAATCTCCGTCGTGGCATCACCAGAGACCCCCGACGTAACCACTCCGGCCAGTCTCCTTTCGATCTCCTATGAAATTATGTCAGGTTTAGAAATGACCTCGGTGCAGAATCTGGAATCACTCGCAGATCCCCTTCGCGCCGAAGGCGCGTCAAGTTATACACCGGGCATACGTTGAGTCAGCCCCGCTTACAACCAAGCGATGAATCCCAAAGAGCCGTCTCACCTCAATGAGATGCTTGACCGTATCCACAGCATGTCCATGTTGGACAGCAAGACTTCGGTTTATGATCAGGTCGGACTCAAAGTCGATGATCGGGAAATTTACATCCCACCCACCACCACTTAGTCGCCATGGTCGATGATTTAACCAACGTGCTAGACTACAACATGGCCACGGACATGGAAGACGATGCCAATGGCCCAACAGAAGACACCTCACCTTTGGTAAACACCGGCAAGTGGACTACTACATCTAGTTACGATGTCTACATGGTGGACACCCCCAATTCCCCTCCAAGACGTCGGAGTAGATGCAGAAGAGGAAATAATGGGGAACCTAGAGGGAATAACGCAATAGCTGACAACGCCGACACGACAGACGGCGATGCCAACAACCCTGACGGGGTCCATCAAGCTTCCCTAGTGTGGAACAGCACACCTGAAGGACATCTCGAGGTCTTAGATCCCGACGACCTCTTTGAAGGGGCTGACGACAACTACATGCCAGAATCCAAGGAAGATAAGAGCCTCAGTACCAAGGACTACGTCGTCCCCAAAGATCCTTTCAAACAAGAGCACTTTCGGCAGCGCCTTATTGCAACGGCTCGGAGCATGAAGCGCAAGCAGCAGCAGTTGCAAACCAACACCGACACACTGAATGAAAAGTGGTCGAAGTGCTCTCTACTGAGCAAGACATGGAAGGCCATCTATAGCGTACCAAAATCATACCCACGTAGGTGTCTGCTGCCAAAGTTTGATGAAGAGCTCACCGACGACAAAGACCGACCCCCTAGAGTCCGGGATAGGCCAATGCGGGAAAACATCAACAACCGGCCACCCCCACGCCGTTATGGCAAGGACCCCATGGATTACCTAGACCCTCACGATGTTCGATGTTGCATTGAGGCAAATAGAGCACCTCCTCGGTCCATCTACGGATCACTAGGACGCAGGCCCGTCGGGCTGGACGGCTACGATGCCTGGATAGACAAGAACGACCATGCTCGAGACCAGGCATACTCATGACTCTCTCCTGACCTCCGACGAGATGCTCCTTAGTTCTAAAGTATGACCCACCCAATCCTCTTCACAAACAGGGTAATGGAACATCAATCCCCTGAAGGATTTAAGCCCATCAATATAGAATCATACGATGGCACCACCGATCCAATAGTATGGCTCGAGGACTTCCTTCTCCATATACACATGGCCAACAGAGACGATCTCCACACCATTAAATATTTGCCGCTCAAGCTAAAGGGGCCGGCTAGGCATTGGGTTGACATCCTTCCTCCTCATTCTATTGGCAGTTGGGAGGCCCTCGAGGACGCTTTTTGGGCAAACTTCCAAGGCTCGTATGTCCGGCCTCCTGACGTTGATGACCTCAATCGTGTCACCCAGCAGCCAAGCGAATTATCCTGGAAGTTCCAGAACAGGTTCCTCACCAAGGAGAACCAGAGCATAGACTGCTCCGAACCCGAGGCCATCACTGCATTTAAGAACAACATCCGAGATGAATGGGGTGCCGGCCAGCTCGGCCAGGATAGGCCGAGGACTATGGCCGCCCTCACCTTGCCGATGACTTGCTGTTGTGCGGGAGAGGACAGTTGGCTCACCTGCAGTAATCACAACAACAAGGCAGGCAACTCGGAAATACGTGACGCCAATGGAAAGCCCAAGCACAATAAAAATAAGCGCGGGCATAAAAATGGAGGAAGCGATATGGAAGATGTTGCGGTCAACGCGGGGTTCACCAGACCTAAATCCAGATAGAAAAGGAAGCCCTTTAAAGGGAACAAAGACGTACCTAGCTAGATCGACAAGATGCTGGACTGGCCGTGCCAAATCCACGGCACCCAGGACAAACCAGCAACCCACACCAACAGGAATTGTTGGGTCTTTAAGCAAGCCGGCAAGGTAGCGACACAGGGTCATAGTAAAACCCAAAATCACAGTGAAGACGAGGATGAACCCTGGCGACCCAATATTGGAGGCCATAAGAAGTTTCCCGATGAGGTAACTGAGGTTAATATGATCTATGTTACTCATATCCCGAAAAGGGAGAGGAAGCGTGTACTTTGGGATATCTACACATTGGAGCAAGTCGCCCTGAAGTTTAACCCATGGTTGGCTTACCCGATCACATTTGAAAAGCATGATCATCTGACCGGCATCAGGCATGCCGGATCGGCGACGCTCTCCTGGGCCCAATTGTCGATGGTTACCTTCTGACACGTGTCCAGATGGATGGAGGAAGCATCCTCAATCTCATTTATGAGGACATGGTTAGGAAGATGGGCATCGACTCATCCTGGATCAAGCCGAGCATCACCACTTTTTAAAGGTGTCATCCAAGGCGTTGAAGCCCACTGCAACGGAATGGTCACCCTGAAGGTAGTCTTTAGCTCGCTCAAGAACTTTAGAAGTGATGAGTTAATCTTCGACATCGTCCCCTTCCGAAGTGGATACCACACGCTCTTAGGGCACACAACCTTCATACGCTTCAATGGAGTCCCGCATTATGTTTATCTCAAGCTCAAAATGCAAGGAACCAACGGTATTATCACAGTCAATATTAACACTGAGCGCTCACTCCGGACAGAGGAGCAGACCACGGCTTTCACAGCCAAGGTATAGCGTCCGAGGAGGCGGCCCACAGTGATAAATGCACCACCAGCTCCTCAAAGCGCACACGGGCTTCGTAAATCGACCTCAGCCACGTAGCCACGAGGGTGGAGGGCGCGCCCTACCCCCTTGGGTGCGCCCCTACCTCGTGGCCACCTCGTGTGCCCTCCGAACTCCGTTTTCTTGCACAACACTTCTTTTAGTCGGTAAAAATTCATTATATAATCTCCCGAAGGCTTTGACCACCGTACCACGATGAAATCCTCTATTTTTGTTTCAAGCTATTTTTCCGATAGATCTAGATAATCATGACGTCTCCAAGCGCCCCTAAGGACAAGTTTTTTGAGAAGGTCATCAACCCTTACCTCGTGGAGGTGCTGCAACACCCTCAAACCATTGAGATGCGTGAGGGGGTGCTGCACATCCGCGATGTTGAGGGACCGAAAAAGACCGGAAGCATGGAGACAAGACTCGAAGAAATGGAGCAACAAGTTTTCAAGTGCCAAGGGATGGTGGAACGTGGACTCAATGCCAATCACATGATGATCATGGAGTTCACCAACAATCAAAAGCTGGATGCCAAGAACATTGGGGAGGCCATCTTCAAGCTTCATGAGAAAATCGAGCACCTCCAGGCCCAGATCTATGACCTGCAAAACCAAAACTGTGAGTATGAATATAGATTCAAGAGGATGAGTTTGGCTGTAGATTTGAGGATCCCGGAGACTCGTTCATCCTTCTACGATGGTGAGCCTATGCCTTGGAATATGGACGACAAGCCTACATCATTAACAACTCCATCACCACCTCCGAAGAAAGAGACACAAATACTGGTATGGCACTCCCCTTGGCAATTGCCAAGCTTGGGGGAGGTGCCCCGGTATAGTATGATCATCACACCTCTATCTTTATCGTTTTTCTTAGTTTGATCCTTTTGGTTATATCTTGATCTAGTAAAATAAAGTTTTAGTATGATCTAGCATTGAGTTTTGCTTTATATTCCATATACGTAATCAAGTCCGTGAGTTATATATAATAAAGAGTAGTTTTGAGTTGAGGGTTTTGCTATATTGCTATGATCTTAAGGGAATTAAAGAAAGAATAAAAAGAAATAAAAGGATCATATTTTGATCTTATGGAGAGTAATGACTTCACATATAAAGAGTATGATAAATAAAAGTTGTAGAGAGTTGACAAACGTGGTTTTGGTCATCGTTGCAATTAATAGGAAGTAATAAAGAAAGAGAGGTTTTCACATATAAATATACTATCTTGGACATCTTTTGTAATTGTGAGCACTCACTAAAATATGACATGCTAAAAAGTTGATGTTGGACAAGTAAGACAATGTAATGAGTTATGCTTTGTTATATCCGAATAAGTTATATTTTCATGGATCATCCAACATATTGAGCTTTCCTTTCCCCCTCATGCTAGCCAAGTTCTTTGCACCAAGTAGAGATACTACTTGAGCTTCCAAACATCCCTAAACCCAGTTTTGCCATGAGAGTCCAGCATATCTACCTATGGATTGAGTAAGATACTTCAAGTAAGTTGTGATCTGTAAAAGCTATAAAAATTGCTCTCTAAATATGTATGATCTATTAGTGTGAAGAAAATAAGCTTTATACAAGCTTGTGATATGGAACAAATAAAAGCAACAGACTACATAATAAAGGTCCCTATCACGACAACACAAAGTGACTGTTGGTGTCATAACCGGCGGATCTCGGGTAGGGGTCCCAAGTAGTGCGTCTTAGGATCAATGGTAACAGGAGGCAAGGGACACAAAGTTTACCCAGGTTCGGGCCCTCTCGATGGAGGTAAAACCCTACTTCCTGCTTGATTGATATTGATGATATGGGTGTTACAAGAGTTGATCTACCACGAGATCGTAGAGGCTAAACCCTAGAAGCTAGCCTATGGTATGATTGTTGTTGTATATCTATCGACTAGCCTGGCCCCGGTTTATATAATGCACCAGAGGCCTAGGATAACAAGAGTCCTAGCCGAATACGTCGGTGGGGGAGGAGTCCTTGTCTTGATCTCCAAGTCTTGTGGATTCTTCCTTGTATGCGGCAGCTGTCCGGACTGGCCCATGAGTATACGGCCATGGGGGTCCTCGGCCCAATCCAACTGATCGGGAGACGACGTGTTGAGTACCCCCTAATCCAGGACACCGTCAGTAGCCCCCTGAACCGGTCTTCAAGTTAGGGACGCTCCTCGATTCTTCCGTACTGTTCTTCATCTTCAGTTGCCGGTCTTGAAAACTGGTTCAACAAATCTTCTCATCTTCTATCTTGAGGATCGTCGAAATGCATTTGACGAGTTTACACGTCGGGTATCCGAGGAGCCCCTTTAATTTTCCGGCCTTTATCAATGCCTTGTTATTTTTATGCCACACCTCGGGTTTGAAGTTGTTCCCGGGAGGTAGTGTCCTCTTGCGTCTGAGCTCTAACGTCGGACTGCATTCAAGGTATCTCTTGCAGCCGAGCACCAATGTCGGACTGCTTTCGAGCTCCAACACCCAAATGTATCCGAACTCCAAGGCCGGACTGTGTCCAAGCTCCAACGCCGGACTATATCCAAGATGTCATAGATCATCTTGGTCCAAAAAAAGTTGAAGGAGTTTAGCCGAGCTTAATGCCGGAAATGGCCTCTAAGGAGCCAGCCGCTTGCTTCTGAGCTATATGCCGAACTGCTTCCGAGGTGGTTAAGCACCTCGGTCATGGGCTGATTTTTGGTCAATGTTTTTTATTGATGCAATTTATTCTCTGACGAGATATATAGCCAGTAGCCCTCAAGGTGTGTATCAGTCTAAAACCTATGATGCACCTGAAGGATGACATAAGACCGTTGATCCCAGTAACCGCTGAGACTCAGGTTGATTTGCAAAATCGGCCTGAGGATCAAGTCCTAGCTCAGCAGAATACTTCGGGACACAAAAAGCGGCGTGCTTAGTCCTCGAGACTCAGGTTGGGTGCGGCCGACCAACCTGAGGATCAAAATCTCCTCGGAAACTGTATTGCACTTAAAATTTTCTGCATAGGACAGGCAATGCAGTAGCCCCCGAGACACTGGTCGGGTGGCAACACCAGATCAGGGGATCGATGTGCCCCTTGAATATCTGTAAATAATAAGCCCGAAGCCTAGTAGCCCCCGAGCCTTAATGCGGGCACGGGAGGCCGAATTAAGGATCGATATCCATAGTTAAATCACAAATTATGTGTAATGACTCTATGTATCCAAGTACTTTACGTCATTAATGCTCGGATCCGCATTGTACAAAACTTTGTTGACCGACCATCGGCTTCCACCTCCTCGGCCAATAGCCGAGGAGTGTTTGTCCTACTTTATAAAGCCTTTATGAGGGCAAAGATTTACAACAAACAAGGCAATCTGGCCATATGGTTTTATAAACAAAGGTACACGGAGAGACATGTTATATTACTGTTTAACAGAAGAAATGTCTTCCAAAGAAAATAGTCCCGCTATCGGTTCCTTTCTTTGGGTTGTCATGCTAAGCATGATCATGAAACCTCAGCTCCAATGTAAGAGCAAAATATCGAGGATTTAGTTTGGGAGGCCAGTTAATAGCCCCGGTAGTGTTCGGCGACAGTCGAGGTCAAGCCGTAAACACTTCGGCCGTTGTGGCCCGTCGTTTAACACCGTCATCGGATCGCTGACCAGTTTACGCTTATTGTTCTAGTCAGTTTTCGGCTTTCTCCACTGAGGTCATTAACCATGTGAGCTGGAAGCACAATCATAGTGGTTCTCCCTTTGCACTCCTAGCCGAACAAAGCGGAACATAGGAGGCAAGCACAGGAGCCGGGCAACCCAACTATTGACCAAAGACACAATTCGAAACCGATGCATATAGAGCAATATCCGAGAATGTTTTTGCCGAATCTCTAAAGGTGTCCGGCATTGCACTGCGAGACTTGTGCTGAAAACACACAAATAGTTTAAAAGTGCCATGGGCTCGAAAACCCAAAAAACTTATTCAAAAGGTTAATATCCGAACTAGATCAAGTGTTCAGTGCCAATCCGAAAATTGGACGTTTAGAAAAAAGGGTGCTTCTGCCGTGCTTTAACATGACACATCCTATCTCAAAACTTCAAGCGGGTCAGCCTACGGCTTTAACCTCCTATCCCGAAGGCGGAGTACTTCTTACTAGGCCAGTTTAGAAAACTAAACTCTAGCAGCTTTGAGAGAGAAATTAGTCTCCCCGGCTAGTGACCGCACACTTGTGTCGAAAAATAGGAGTGATAAATAATAATAAAAACTTTGCAACGACTAAGAATAAAAACACTCATTATAAAACGGCTCAATAAAAATAAGAGCCCCCAAGTGACTTGGGTAAAAGAATGATTGTATGTACCGAAGTACTTGTATCATATCTATGTTCAACCGAACTTTAAACGCGTCTTAACCGACCGGCTTCTCCCTCTTCGGTCAAGGACCGAAAAGTGTTATGTACTCCATCTGTCGAGAATATCGACGGTGTTTCCAATAACCAGGCAATCAGGCCATAAGGCTGTAACAGACAAAGCGCGCTCAGGGAACTTATGCTATATTACTGCGAAGTGTAAGAAGCATCTTCGAAGAAAATAGTACCCCCACAGATACCTTTCTTCGGTGCTCATTGTTATTATGAGACTTGTGCAATAGATTTTTTGTACGCATGAGTTCCGCTGTGTGCCGACCATCATTGAAAACTATAAGAGCGCTAGCTTTCGGCTTCACCCAGTCTGAGGTCCGGCTCGGATGACCCGATCGTGACAATCGCAGAGGTGCTCCCTTTACTCCCTAGCCGAACAATCGGGAACGTAGGGGTAAGCACAGGAGCCAAGCAACCCAGCTTGCAAATCGCTTAAGTCAATATGGCGCATCTTGTGGCGTAATACACGAACAAGGAACGAAGCCGTACAAGTATAATCATATCCAAGACGAAAAGCTTCATGAAGGAAGCCCCCAAATGAATTGGGTATTTGAATTTATGAGTCACAAACAAAGTTTGGACAAGAAAAAATTTTATAAGCAACATTTTTTCCAAAAAAGTATAATGCTTGGCCGAGCCGAACACAAGTTAAAAATTTAAAACTTTGAGCATGAAGACAACTTAGCTGGTTAATGTGTTCGGTATTGATGACGCGGTCCGAGCTTGATGCGGGCCAAGGTTCCATCCCCGAGCCGGTCCCGAGGTGGCGGAGCAAAGAGCTCGGCACTCCGAAGTGGTGACATAGCACGATCAATGCAGGACGGCAGGGTGATACCGAAGTCCCCGACATGGGGTAATGAAGTGTTGACGAAGCCCCCCGTCCAGGCAAGGTGACGCCAAAGGATATAGTCCAGCTGGATCATTTTCCTGTGCACAAAAAATAGTGCAAACTGGAGATAATAGTAATAATAATAAAAAAATCGTTGCATAACAAATAATTTATGCAAAGTGAGTAATAAAAGAAATATGGCCTGGCGCCGAAGTCAATATCGATGCAGGGCGGCGGTGTGATGCGGTAAAGGCATGGCAAGGCCTGAATTCATAGGTCGGTTCAAGTTCGGGATGCGGCGTTCACTGGACTATGTATGGAAATTGACCGGACCACCATACGACCGTCGTTAATGCGGCCACCATTTGATAGACCTGCGTATAGATGATGGAACAAAGCAGAGTAATAATTCCTTGGGAAAAATAAACCCGAACAAGAAAAAATTGCTGGGATTAATAGCACCTGGTTTATTTGTTGTAGGGGTTCAAAGAAAGGTTACTCCCAAGATTGGGACTCGATCCGCACACCCATTGCCTGATAGGTGATGAAGCGAAGGCATGACGATGCTGGCAAAGGTTGGCTCACCGAGGCAAAGTCCTCGGTCCAGCTAACGTGACGGAGCTGGTCGGACAGCGACGCCGAAGTTTCCGGAGTAGGTTGATGAAGAGATGATGAAGCCCCTAGTCCAGGCGAGGAGACGAAGCAGGTCGGTGAGGAGATGTGTCGGCCGAGGTGTTGAAGTAGTTCGGCGTGATGGACACCGGCTCGATGAAGCAATAGTGCGGCCCTGCCGATGCAGGTCATGACATGGTCGATGCTGGCTTGATGAAGTGACCGCGCGGTGATGCAGGTGTGCCCGCTCCGTGTAATCCGTGGGGCAGCGATGTTGGTGACGATTTATCCTTCGCGATGCCGAACTATTGTTCGGCTGGCCGAGATGATGATCCGAAAAATTGAGCTCGGCCCAACAAAGCGAC
Source organism: Triticum dicoccoides (assembly GCF_002162155.2). Lineage (NCBI taxonomy): Eukaryota > Viridiplantae > Streptophyta > Magnoliopsida > Poales > Poaceae > Triticum > Triticum dicoccoides. The sequence continues at coordinate 77,491,419 of NC_041387.1, forward strand.
GACACGTCTAACGCAGGTCGGCCGCCATGGAGTGATGTTGTCGGGCTGGTTTGACACCGGCGCGATGGTGAAGTTCGTATTGCAAGAATACTTTTAATACTACTGGGATGTGTTTGAGATTAAAACACAACACCCCATACGAAAACTTCCTTCAAAAAGGATGTCCGAGATCTCGTTCATAAAGAAGATGAATTCGGGTCGGATTCGTTCTCGCGCAGAAAGTAGATCCAAAAAGTGATGGACTAATCGGAAGTTTCCCGGAGTTTGGACGGTCGGATCGAGCTGAATTTTTGGCAGGTGGTAGATATGGGAATTCTGCAGCAAATCAACGGTTGGATCTTCCAAAGGACATCCGAGCTAGATGCTGGATACCACGCCCTAAACTCGTCCGGATTCAACAGGGCTCCGGTATATCGGAGATTGCCGGAGATTCCTCCATCGGAACTCGACGAAATTTTTGCAGGGTTGTTGTAGAATTAATTCCACATAATTCCACCGAAGTAATCGTTTAGGCGACACTCGAGGAGGCGGTGGCGGCAGATACAAGTTTGTTGTCCAGAAAAACAGCACGGTCGCCTGAGGGCAATGTTGACGTTGAGCCTCTGAGCTCCATGGATGACTCCTTCATGATCTTGATAGAGATTGGAGTTGGTGTTGATGAAGGACCTCATACGAACATGACGATCGGAGGTAGGGCGCAGTCCTCGGTCAAGCCAAGGTGACCAGTCGAGCTGGTGACGAAGAAGCCGACGTCGCAGTTGACCTGCAGTCGAGCCATTGATCCTTTCGTCGATCACACAGCGGAACTCTCAATGAAAGCACCAATGTCGGTGTCAAAACCGGCGGATCTCGGGTAGGGGGTCCCAAGCAGTGCGTCTTAGGATCAATGGTAACAGGAGGCAAGGGACACAAAGTTTACCCAGGTTCGGGCGCTCTCGATGGAGGTAAAACCCTACTTCCTGCTTGATTGATATTGATGATATGGGTGTTACAAGAGTTGATCTACCACGAGATCGTAGAGGCTAAACCCTAGAAGCTAGCCTATGGTATGATTGTTGTTGTATATCTATCGACTAGCTTGGCCCCGGTTTATATAATGCACCAGAGGCCTAGGATAACAAGAGTCCTAGCCGAATACGTCGGTGGGGGAGGAGTCCTTGTCTTGATCTCCAAGTCTTGTGGATTCTTCCTTGTATGCGGCAGCTGTCCGGACTGGCCCATGAGTATACGGCCATGGGGGTCCTCGGCCCAATCCAACTGATCGGGAGACGACGTGTTGAGTACCCCCTAATCCAGGACACCGTCAGTGACGTTCTTTGTTATTAAGATTTTGTGCATCCAACCATAAAACGCATGACAACCTCTGCTTCCCTCCGCGAAGGGCCTATCTTTTATTTTTACCTTCTATCTTCTTACAAGAGTCATGGTGATCTTCACCTTTCCTTTTTACACTTTTATCCTTTGGCAAGCACTATGTGTTGGAGAGATCCGG
>NC_041387.1:77493384-77549176 GCF_002162155.2 Triticum dicoccoides
TTCACGCCTGTACCGACGCTGCCCCGCCGCCCCACCAACTCACCTTATCTCCCCTGGATCTATTGCTGGCGGCTGCGGGCTCTCCCCTAGCGACCCCCCTGCTTCCACTCCCCGGCGACACGGGATTTGTGCCGTTCCTCGCCGTGTTGGTGCGCCCTCCATTCCCCACTCGACCCCCAGCAACAGACCTCCCCTTGACCAGCGCGAGGATCCGTCTAAGGCGTTGCCCCGCCCAACCTGTTGCCAGATCTATCTGTCGCTGGTGTTCTAGCGGTTGGGAGCTCCTGCTCCGGTGGCTTGCGGGCAAGGAGGCGCACAGAGGGGTCCCGCTGCCGCCCCTCACCTCTTGTGCAGTCCGTCGGGCATGACCCCTGCAATTTGTCCCCATGCGCCAAAATCCAGCCGTCCCCACCCCTTTGGTCTCCCCTCTGGGCAGCAGCCGTGCCACCACTCTGCCATCCGGTGAGCATGTGCAGCGGGTGCCTGCAGTGCGGCCGGTGAGCATGTGTAATACGATGGCAGGTGCCTGTAGTGCGGACGGTGAGAACGTTCAGTACCATGGCCTCCTCTGCAGTCCAGCGGCCATCGCCGTGCAGCTCGGCCACGCAAGTGATGTGGTACACTTTGCAAAAAATTGTAGTTTTTGCTTGCAGGTAGTGTGCGCTGCTTCGGGTAAGCTCCCCTCCTTGCAGTCCACCAGCGCGTCCGTGCAGTGCGGCCCGTGCATGTGTGCAGTCTATGGTGTGTGGTAAGTAGCTCGCAAAATGTCTCATGGCGTTATTGTGCCCCTGTGCAGCTCGGTTGCCGCCTTCATGCAGTTAGGATGACTCGCTGCTGCAGTAGGTCGCCGGTGTGTGCGTGCAGGTCAGTGTGAGCACGCTCTACATGTGTGAGCAGCTTCATGTTTTTGTGTATGCGGTTCCCCCATCAAGTGTGTGCGCTCTTGCTGTCTTTGTGGTGCGACCAAGGACAACTTGCAGGGTGCTTCGTGTCCAAATTTAAAAGCTTTTTTGCTCTCTCTTTTTGCTGATTTTCGATTTTGCAGTTCCCGGCGAGCCGTTTGAGTGGTGCAGTGCTCGCCCTGCTGGCGTGCAGTGCAGTGCGCCCCGGACCCTTGGTCAGGCCTTGTGCTGTTGGTAGTCGCTGGTGTGCAGCTCGTCTCCAGCGCATCTGTTTTTCTTGCTGTGTTTCACTTGAACGGTGTGCAATGGTGGTTTTTTACTTGGCTCTGTTCTTGTGTGCTTGGATAGTTTTTTGCTCTGTTCGTCTAGAGACGGAGGAGAGATCTCTTACAGTTTGTCCAACAGTTGTATTTTTGGTGTGTAGTTAGGCGTAATCTTCTGCCCTGCAATGCTGTTATTTCTGACAATTTTCCGTCTATGTATGCCCGGTGATACAATTTCCTCCCCGTATCTCCAATGGGTTCTATTGCCTAGTTGTTCTGTCAGGACAACAGAGTTTTGTCTCTGATGTTCTGAATTTTTGCTTTATGGTTCATTGTAGTTTCAATAGTATCTCTGCGGCAGTTATGGATCATCTTCCAAGTTTATCTTCACGGTTCATCTGTCGCTCTGTCAGCCTTTGTAATTTGCGCCTATGTTCTGTTACAGTACCCGATGATGTTAACTGTAACTCCCTTTCCTTAGACCTGTAATTACTGTAGTAACACGTGCATTGTCATTATCTATGTTGGGTAATTTCATCCCCTTATTCCTTTTATAATTTCTTTCTTGCATGTATATGTATAGCACACAGATGTAAATGACCGTTGTGTTCTATTTTTATTTTTATTGTAATTGTTTCAGCGCACGCGACCATGACTTAGTGTTCACAATAGTTGTTTGCTTTGTCTCTGATAGTCAGTGTGTGTTTTCTTCAGAATTAACTGGTCAAATGTTCAGTGTGTACGCCTGAACTTGAATGTTGCAATGCATTTGAGTTACAGTAGTTAGTACTTGGGTCAGATTTGTTTAGATAACAACCCCCGAGCATCATGTGCGTCCAGTTCCTTTTGTGTATGCTTGCAATGGGTTGTGTGTATGTGTGCAGTGCACCCCATCACTTCATGTTTTTTTGAGAAAACAATTTGTATTGTCACACGTGGCGGTTTCACTTGTGTATATGCTTGCAATGCGGTTGTGTGTTTGCGTGCAGTGCACTCCTGTGGTTTCCTTTGTAAAATGGCAATTAAAAAACATCACACAGAAGTCCATTCCCTTTTAGATGTAGTTCGCTAGTTTCTGTCGCAAGGTTTACTCTCACCAACGAAGCAGTTCTTTAATCTTCATGTGGTTCACTAACTATGACCTCGGAAAGCAGCTCACTTCTCATTACATGTGGCTCACTTGCTCAGTCCCTGCGGTCCACTCGCCCGGTCTACGCATGTAAAAAATATTGAGTTTGGAAAAAGCTCAAGCGGTTCATTTTTGGTAGTGTCGCGACCCGTTTACGGTAGTCTCGAGGATCACTTTCTATAATATTTCGGTTCACCAACACTCGACATGAAGTGCACTCCACCTCGTTAGGGAAAAATTACGTTCCACAAAAAAGAAATCATGCAGTCCGCTAGCCTGTCTCATGCAGTGCTTCAGTCTAAAAGCAGTGTGTTTTTTTTCTCATCTTCAAAAATTTACGTCCCACAAAAAAGAAACCATGCAGTTCTCTTCCCCATCTGATGCAGTGCGGTTTTCAGTCTAAAAGCAGTGCGGTTTTCTTCCTCGTCTTCAAAAATTTACGTCCACAAAAAAGAAACCATGCAGTTCTCTTACCCCTGTGATGCAGTGCAGTTTTCAGTCGGATGAAGTATCCACGTCGATTTGGGTGTCGCGAAAAACAGAGTGTCCGCATTTCGGTAAATTTGAAATTCCTCTTAAACCGTAAAGAATTAGAGAGAGTGTTCTACATGAAAAAGTTGCGCCTCGTCGATACCTTTCCAACGACGTATTTTTTGAATCATTCTGAGCAGCGGTTTGTAAAAATTTCGCGAAAAACGGTGCTGCCACTCATCGTCCGCCACATGATTTTCAAAATTAACTTAAAATCGTAATGAATCTCAAAAACATTGCAACACATGAAAGTTGCGCCTCGTCCATAGCTTTTCAACGATATATTACACGCCTCGTTTTGATAAACAGTTCAAAAACTGGACCGAAAACAGTACCGAAAATTTTAAAAAATTTAAGAAACAGAATTCCGCGATTTAGTAAATTTAAAACTGCTCTTAGACCGTAATGAATTAGAGAAAGATTTATATATGAAAAAGATGCACCTAGACGATATCTATCCAACGGCGTATCATTTGCTTGATTCCGACAAGCGGTTTAGAAAAAAACGCGAAAAAATGCTTGCTGCCACTCGTCGTCCACCGCACTATTTTCAAAACTGCTCTTAAACCGTGTGGAATCTCGAAAAGTGTTCAACATGTCGAAGTTGCGCCTAATCCATAGCTTTTCAATGGTATATTACATGCCTCATTCCGATAAACGGTTAAAAATTAGAGCGAAAACAGTATCAAAAAAACACCGCGTGCAATTTTTTTGACACGAAGTTCACTAGTCTCTATTGTAGTGCTTGTCGTCAAAATGATGCAGTGCGCTTCTATTGAGCGTGCAGTGCTGAAGTGGTGTGCAGAATAGTTATTCTGCTAATATTAGCAGAATAGACCATGTGTGTGTATATATATATATATATATATATATATATATATATATATATCCACTCGGATGTATGTTTCCATAAAGTATTATTGTTGGCATTACTCTTGAGGTAAAAGGTTGGGAGGCGAAACTATAAGCCCCTATTTTTCTCTGTGACCGATTGAAACTTTGTACCCATAAGTATCGCGTGAGTCTTAGCAATTGTGAAAGACTAAATGATAGTTGAGTGTGTGAACTTGCTGAAAAGCTCTTATATTGACTCTGTCCGATGTTATGATAAATTGCAATTGCTTCAATGACTGAGATCATAGTTCGTTAGTTTTCAATGAAGTTTCTGATTCATACCTTAACATGTGAATAGATTTCTACTTTAGCATAAGAAATCATATGACAATATATGTTGCTGTTCAAAAAATGATCAGGATGCCCTCATGTCCGTATTTTATTTTATCAACACCTCTATCTCTAAACATGACGACAAGCAAGGTCTAAGCTTGGGGGAGTTGATACGTCCATTTTGCATCATGCTTTTATATCAATATTTATTGCATTATGGGTTGTTATTACACGTTATATCACAATACTTATGCCTTTTCTCTCTTATTTTATAAGGTTTACATGAAGAGGGAGAATGCCGATAGCTGGAATTCTGGACTGGAAAATGAGCAAATATTAGAGACCTATTCTGCACAACTCCAAAAGTCCTCAAACTTCACGGAGATCATTTTTGGAATATATATAAGATATTAGGCGAAGAAAGCACCAGAGGGGGACACCAGTCAGCCACGAGGGTGGAGGGCACGCCCTACCCCCCTGGGCACGTTGTCGGTGTCAAAACCGGCGGAGGATCTCAGGTAGGGGGTCCCGAACAGTGTGTCTAAGGTCGATGCTAATAGGAGATGAGGGACGCGATGTTTACCCAGGTTTGGTCCCTCTCTATGGAGGTAATACCCTACTTCCTGCTTGATTGATCTTGATGAATATGAGTATTACAAGAGTTGATCTACCACGAGATCGTAATGGCTAAACCCTAGAAGTCTAGCCGATAGGATTATGATTGTGTATATCTTCGCCTCTACGGACTAAGCCCTCCGGTTTATATAGACACCGGAGGGGACTAGGGTTGTACAAAGTCGGTTACAGAGAAAGGAATCTTCATATCCGGTCGCCAAGCTTGCCTTCCACGCCAAGGAGAGTCCCATCCGGACTCGGGTCGAAGTCTTCTGTCTTGTATCTTCATAGTCCAATAGTATGGCCCACATCAATAGTCCGTATGTCCGAGGACCCCTTAATCCGGGACTCCCTCAGTAGCCCCTGAACCAGGCTTCAATGACGAGGTGTCCTGCGCGCAGATTGTCTTCGGCATTGCAAGGCGGGTTCCTCCTCCGAATACTCCAAAATTACTATTGAACACAGAAAACGTGTCCGGCTCTGCAAAACAAATTCCACACACAACCGTAGAGAGTATAATATTTCACGAGTCCAATCTGCTGACAACTTTTCATAGCGTGACATTACGTCGTCGCCCGGTCATTATTCAAACCGTTTTTTAGCCCACCGCTCCATATTTTGAGAGGCGGTTTTATTGGCATGTCTTGTCGAAGCAGAGATCGTGTCCCCTTATTGCGGGATTCTCATCAATAGAGGTGTGGGTAACCCAACCATCCTGTTGGCAAGATTCCTTGAGAATAGAAAATTTTTAAGGCCTAGAAGGGGGCGCTTGATATTCATCACCTCTATAAAGGGGCTAAGACCTGTCCCCTTCTATGTTAATCCTTTCCTCAACCTCTCCCACCTCAAGATCTAGCACTCGAGGTTCAATCCAATTGCTTCATGCCTTCCAGTCATGTCCGGACCCAGCTTTCAAGACCGGTGGGTGGCTTCCTCCGTCACAGAGGAGGATATCGCAAAGCTCCGGGAGGCAAGATACTTGACCGCGGAAATCCTCCACAGGCTTCCTGCTCAAGGGCAGGTTATTCCTTCTCCCATATCCAATGAGAGATTTGTATTCATCTCTCACTTCCTCTGAGGGCTAGGGTTTGCTCTTCATCCCTTTGTTCAAGGGCTCATGTTCTATTACGGGCTATATTTTCATGATCTATCTCCGGACTCCTTCCTTCACATCTTGTCATTTATTATCGTGTGCGAGGCCTTCCTCTGTATTTCCCCTCACTTCGGCTTATGGCTCAAGACCTTTAATGTGAAGCCGAAGATAGTCGACGGGAGTCATGCGGAGTATGGAGGTGCTACAATAAGCAAACTTACTGATACGTCTCCAACGTATCTATAATTTTTGATTGTTCCATGCTATTATATTTGTCGGGGGAAACTGATCCACGAACACCTATGGGACCGGCAGATCGAGCCCCTTTCGGTTCGGCGGGGGGCGGAGATCGCACGAAGAGCAGATCGAGGCGAAGCACACGAGCTGTTTACCCAGCTTCGGAGCTCTCCGGAGAGATAACACTACTACTGCTGCATGTCTGAGTGTATTGAGTTCTTGCTCGGGAGAGCTGAGTGCTACAGTACACTCTAGCTGCTAACGAGACCGAGCGTGAGTGTTTTCTGGCTCCGAACCTTCCGACCCTCGAACCCCCCTCTACATTGCGCATGGGCCTCCTTTTATATGCTAAAGGGGTCTCCGACAGGTGGCAACGTAGACAAGGGTAAAAATGGAAAAGGACTTGCGGTTGGTAGAACTACCTGTACAGTGTATCCTACCTAACCCTGACGGCAGGGGACAAAGGCATTAAATGCCCGTCTACGTCACCCAAATAGTGCAAAAAGGGACCGTCAGGGACGCCATCGCTCGCCACGATGGCACTCTTGTCAGCGTCGCTTGCCACCTCGCACCGCTGGCTGCACAGCCTCTTGCCACGCGCGCCTGGAGAGGCCCCAGGGCGACACGTTGGTGGATGTGCTGGAGCGCGGGTACAGGGTGGTAGCTTGCCACGGCAAGCGCCTTGCCGCGGTTGTTGTCTTGTCGCGTCCGGAAGCTTGTCGCTCACCGGGCCTTGCCGGGACGCGTGGCGCGTCGCGGCAAGTTCCTCGAGATGCCTTGGTTGGCCTTCCCGGCAAGCTCCTCTTGCCGGGGCCTTGTTTCCTTGACTTGAATACTTTGTTCTTGAATGGCTCCAACGGAACCACGGAGGACCTTGGCGGTCACCCGGCAAGCCTTGCCGCGGGGTGCTGCAACTGCCCGTGCACAAGTTCGGGATACTAGGGTACTCCTACTCTAGTACACCGACATGAGCCCCCAGGCCTGGGCCACACACGGTGCCGAGCGCTGTTGGGCCAGGCCCAAAACAGGGCACGGGCACGCGCGGCCTGGGTTACGCCGTATCTCACTCCGCATCCACCGCGCCCTCCCCGAACGGCACGCGTTGAATGCGGCATCGTGGGAGATATCGTGGGTGGTTTCTTTATTCGGAAAGACGGAACGCCTGCCCCCTCCCTCCTTATAAGCAGGGGAAACAGGGGTAGTTCGTCCATCTCGTTGGTTGCTGTTTCCAATCTCAAAAACCTCCGCCGCTCCCCCCTTCTTTCCAAAGCTGAAAGAGAGTAGCGCTCCGCCCCCCATCGCCACCGGCACCACCAACACCGTCGATCCCTCTCACCACCTCCTCCATGGCTCCGAAAGCCGCGAAGGTTGTGAAGACGGCCGAGGCGCAGCGGCTCGTGGCGCTGCGGAAGGAGCGGGCAATCTTCCCCCCTCAGCTTGCCGCGAAGGAGCTGAGGGAGTATTACTACCTCTTCTGGTCGACGGAGACGCGAGCGCATCCGCGCACGAAGGTACTCCCAGCCGCTACTTCGGGACTGGCTCCGAACGGATATCCCTTCTTCGCGTTGTTCTTCTACTGCGGGCTCTGCCCGCCTTTCTCTGAATTTTTCTGCGATATCATGAACACCTACGGGTTCCGCCTCCTTGACTTCACCCCCAATGTCGTTCCGACCATGGCAGTTTTGTGCACATCTCTGCGAAAACTTTGTCGGAGTCCATCCAAATGTAGCCCTTTTCCGCCAGTTCTTTATGCCCCGAGTAGAGAGAGGAGAGCCTTTATCCGGCGGAATCTCCTGGATCTCGAGAGCCGACAAGAAGGAAGCTTATCTGGAGGGAGAGCTCCGCAGCAAGTGGGAGGAATGGAGAGCAGAGTGGTGTTGGATTGTTGAGGAGAACCCACAGCCTTTTACCGCCCAGCGCCAAGCCCCAATAGTGCGCGGCAACGATTGGAGCAACGTGGCCCCGGAAGACGATAGGCTGAAGATTGCCGTCACCCGGATCCTGCGCCTCAGGCTTGCCGGGCTCACCGTTGGCGCCGTTGGCGCAGATTTTCTTCGCCGCCGCATTGCCCCCCTGCAGGAGAGGAGGAGACCCGCTTGGGAGTTCCAGAATGCGGCGGATATCATGAGGCTGCGCCCGGGCCTCAACTTCAACTTCACTGTCCTGGAACTGGATGCGATGCTCCTGGAGCTGTTCAAGCGCGATCCTCAACATCCTTTCACGCTGCCGAGGGGTGTAGTTCCGCTGTGCAACAATTCCTCTCTTGACCGCATCCGTGCAAAGATGCCGCTGTGCGATTTGCATGGAATTGTCCCTACTTGGCAAGAGCCTGCAGACGCCGTCGTGCAGGAGTTTTTTGATGGCTTGGTTGAAGTGCCGGTCCGCTCCGACGAGCAGAAGAGCCTTACTCGCGCCACCACCGATGCGGAGATGCAGCGCATCGCCACTAGGCTGGAGGAGGCGGCGGCAGCCGCTCCCGCGGGCGAGTTTGGATTCACCGTGGAGGAGGCAGAGGCAGCAGAGGCGGCAAGCCTTGTCGAGCGAGAGGAGCTTGCCGTCGAGGGAGAGCTTGCCGGGTCTGAAGCCGAGTCGAGCGAGCCCGTTGAGGGCGCGAGCGGCTCGTTGGAGATTGACTCCTCTTCCTTCCCGCCTTCAGACAGCTTGCCGCAACCGGAGCCTCCAGCTCCACCAAGAAGGCGTCTTCGCAAGACTAGGGACGTAGTCGGGCGGCAGACGGGTCAACAGCCGCCGTGCCGCGCGACGCGCTCCACCGCGGCAAGCAACGTTGCCGCGGGAGCACCTCACGCCGCTGCGGCAACTGGAGCGAGGCCCTCCCGGACCACCGCTTCTGCTCCCGCCAAGCGGCCAAGGGAACCTACTCCTTCGCCTTGTCGCGCCGAAGGTGGGCTGGACTTCGACCTCTTCACGCTGTGCTCCGACGAGGAAGAGGAAGAGTAAGTTTCCTTGCTGCACTTGTAGTTCTTCAATTCTAGCTGTTTTGTCTTGTATCTGATTTGCTTTACTCTGAACCCATCCCTTTTCAGGACTCTGACCCAGAGAGCGGCGAAGAGAGCCAAGGTCCCGGTGATTGTCATCGAGGACGAACCCACCGCGACAGCAGGAGGTGAGTCCGAGACCACCTTGTCGGACCCGGCAACCATTCCCCAAAGCAGCCCCCAGCGCAGCCCCCAGCGTAAGGATATGGTTCACTTCCTGCTGTTAGGCGCGCATGGGTGCTCTTTCTTTGCTGACATCTGAATATTGTTTTGCGTAGGAGCAGAGCAGCCTCACCAGAAGTGCCCGGAAGCCGCTCCCGACATGCCCTCTGCTTCGGCTACACCGCCAAGGGAGGATTCCCCGGCAAGGGATCGTTCTCCGGCAAGGGAGAACCTTCCGGCAAGGGACAGTTCTCCGGCAAGGGACATCATAGGTAATCCTCTTGCTTGAACACTTCCCTTGGGTTCTTCTTCTTCTGATTTTCTTTTTGAATATCTGCTTGACTCTTCTCCCTTTTCCGGTCGTCAGGTCCATCTGCCACGGAGCTAATGGAAACCGAGGACGCCGGCGAGGAGAACGCGCGCGGCAACACCGATGACGCCGCTGTCACCGAAGAAGAGGCCGGTGCTGATGATCCCGCTGGCGGGGAGGCCGCCAAGGCTGCCGCCGCAGAAGCTGGCGAGGGGTCCGGCGATCGCACTGACGGCCCCGAGGCCGGAGGAGCGTCAGGCGCTGCGCCGACCGCCGATCCCTCCGCCGCTGCTGCAGCGTCAGGCTCCGAAGAGCCCCAGCCCGACGCCTATTTGAAGGCCGGCGATGGCGTCTTCATCAAGCTCCCCTAGGCGTCGAGCTCCAGGGCGCCGATCGAAGGAGAGACCTTTGATGAAGAGCTGCTCGCCTCCGCTGGGCTGACGCTGGTCGACGCGCCGAGCAGCAGCAGCGGCGAGCCTGAGGAGGAGCAGCTGCTGCGGAAGCTGTTGTCGCTCTACCACGCCCGACAAGCCAAGCTGGCCTCCCGAGAAGCGCTTGTCGTGAAGGCGGGAGTGGATATCGAGAAGCGCGCGGAGGAGCTCCGGGGCCACCACCAGGAAACTCTCCGGTCCCTGGCAGAGGAGCGGGAGCAACTCGCTGAGGAGCATAAAGCCTTCATCCTCGAGAAGGCTGAAGTTGAAGAGCAACAGCGGCTTGCTGCCGAGAAGCTATCTGCACGGGAAGGTGAGTTGGCGCAGCGGAAGGTCAACCTTGACAGCCATGAGGAGGAGCTTGTCGTGCGCGAGCAAACGCTTGGCGGGGCTCTTAAGGAAGCAAAGGATGCTGCTGCAGCTGCCGAGACCGCCAAGAAGGAGCTGGAGACGAAGGTGGCGCAGCTGGAGGCCGATCTCAAGGCGAGCGGCGAGGAGCTTGCCGCGCTCAAGCGTGAGCGCGAGAAGGACGCCGCTGCTCATGGCGAGCTGCAGGGTCGTCTCGCCGAGAGGAGCAAGGAGATTAGCGCCGCCAAGGACTCCAACGCAGATCTTGAGTTGAAGCTGGCCACTTTGACCGAGATGCTGGACGGCGCCAGGAAGCAGGAGGTGGCCTTGAAGGAGAAGATCAAGTCCGACGAGGCGCTGCTGGCGAGTGCTGCTGCCGCCCAGGACACCTTTAGGGAGACTGTGGAGCACTGGACCGAGGGTCTTGTGAATGTTGCCGCATCCATCGACAGGGAGCTGGCGCAGCTGGGGATGGAAGATCTCGGGTACTCCTCCGACGAGCACCCCCAACCCAGCGCCAAGCTCAGCTTGTTCTTCAAAGGCGTGGCGACGGCCCTCCAGCAACTCCGGGAGAAGATCCCAAAGCAGCTGGCCGATGAGTCGCGCAAGATCTGCGCGGGAGCTCTCCAAAAGGTGCTGGTGAAGGTGGCCTTCCGCAACCCAAGCCTCAACCTCACCAACGTCCTCAGGACCTTGCCGCCGGACGCTGATCTGGAAGCGCTCAAGGCCCTTGTCGCACCCATTGTGGACAAGGTGAGCGAGATCAAGAGGGTTGAGGGCGATCGCGTAGATTAGGCCGCCCGTTTTCTCTTTTTCTTGTCGCTGCTGGTCATGTTATGAAAACAATCTATTAGAGCTGCGACAAGCTATCTTGTAATATGACTCTATTTTGGGTAGCGATTGCTATGTTATTTCCTTTACTTGATTCCTTCCTTTGTATGTTTTTGCCCTACGCTTTTAGGGAACTTGCCTGCGCATGCACCTTAGCCGCGAGCGCTGAGTGCGGGACGTCAGCAGCCTGCTAGCGGTGCCGCTACCGACAAGAAACCTTGTCGCAACTAGTCACAGCTCACTTAAGTTGTTGAGCGGACTCGAAACAAAGTAAGGGTGCAACTAGCTACGAGTTGGTTCCTCCGCGCACAGGTTTTCCATACAAAGCACGGTTGTTCGAGGAAGATAACTTGAAAATTTTAAAACTGATTGCTCAAGCTTTAGCAACTTAGCTTTTCTGTCATTTGCTTCCCGGTAAGGCGAAACTTCCTTGAACAATGCTCGGTCCACACCATTATCTTCTCCTTTCCCCCCGGCAAACTTGTGGGCGAGGGAACCTTCCTTTCCTTGGGAAAGAGAAAGAAGAGAAAATAAAGATATGGAGCCTTATGGCTCGTTATTGCTTACCGGGGGTAGGTGCTGCACAAAGTGTCAGATAACATATGCAAAATAGAAAGCATGAAATTGACAAGATGTGCGGAGCACATGAGATTTACTTATGCACAGGGTCTGCGCCCGGCTTCGTACAAAGGATTACATGCAACATCGGCAAGACTTGTACGAAAGGTGGTTGCCGGAACAGGTTCCGGCAACCGCGCCCTACGGGTAAAACTTACAAAGATGCTCAATGTTCCAGGAGTTGCTCACCGGAATGCCATCTTCGGTCTCAAGGCGGACAGCGCCGGGCCTAGTGACTCGTTTCACCCGGTAAGGGCCTTCCCACTTCGGCGTCAACTTGTTGGAATTCTTGGCGGACTGAACGCGCCGAAGAACAAGGTCGCCTTCCTCGAGACTTCTGGCATTAACTTTGCGGCTATGGTAGCGGCGCAAAGCTTGCTGGTATCGAGCAGCTCGTACAGCAGCCTGAAGACGGTCCTCCTCAAGGAGCAGCGCGTCGTCTTGTCGCAGCTGCTCTTGCTCAAGCTCATCATAAACGAGCACTCGAGGTGACCCGTATACGAGTTCCGTGGGGAGAACTGCCTCTGCTCCATAGACTAGAGCGAAAGGTGTCTGGCCAGTGGCTCGATTTGGCGTCATCCTGATCGACCAAAGAACCACCGGAAGCTCCTCAATCCAGTTCTTTCCGCACTTGCGCAGCCTGTCGAAAGTCCTGGTCTTGAGCCCGCGCAGCACTTCAGCATTCGCCCTCTCCGCTTGACCGTTACTTCTCGGATGAGCAACAGAAGCGAAGCAGACCTTGGCGCCAAGATCTTGGACGTACTGCATGAAAGTGCGGCTCGTGAATTGCGTGCCGTTGTCGGTGATGATCCTGTTAGGGATCCCAAAACGGCAAACAATCGACCTGAAGAACTTGACTGCTCACTGTGTTGTCACCTTCCTCACTGCTTCCACTTCCGGCCACTTTGTGAACTTGTCGATTGCAACGTACAAGTACTCAAAGCCCCCGACAACTCGGGGAAAGGGGCCGAGGATGTCGAGCCCCCAGACCGAAAATGGCCAGGATAAAGGGATCGTCTGGAGAGCTTGAGCTGGCTGGTGTATCTGCTTGGAATGGAACTGGCACGCTTCACACTTGGTTACTTGTGCAGTTGCATCCTGGAGGGCTGTTGGCCAAAAGAAACCTTGCCGGAACGCTTTGCCGACAAGTGCTCTTGCACCAATGTGGTGACCACATATGCCTCCATGTATCTCTGCCAACAGCTTTTGTCCGTCTTCCCGGTGAATACACTTCAATTTCACACCGTTGAGTCTTCTTCTGTACAGTGTGTTGTCGACAAACTGGTACATACTTGACTGCCGGGCTACTCTTTCCGCTTCTTCTTGCTCTTCGGGAAGTTCTCCTGTCTGAAGGAAATGGACAATCTGCTGTGCCCATGCTGGAGCTTGCGGCTTGACAACAAGGACTAAAGGCACATCTGCTGCTGCGGGAACATCCGCTTCTACGGCGAAAACCTGCGGCTCAGCCGGAGCTTGATGTTCCCCAGCAAGCTTGCCGGAGCAAAACTTGTCGGGAGCGTCTGCTTCAATGGAACAAACCCTAGGGCTTGCCGGAGCAGACTGCTCCTCAGCACCCTTGGTGTTGATCTTGGGGACCTTCTTGGCGGCGGCTTCGGGGAGCTCTGCCGGAAAGTAGTCACCAGAGATCAACTTCCTCTTCTTGCTCTGTCCAGTTGATGGCGTTACGGACGGTTGAGTCAGCTTGAGCACAAAGATCCCTGGTTCCACAGGTAACTTTAGTGTGGCGCACTTCGACAGGCCATCGGCAATGTCGTTCTGAGCTCTTGGAACATGTTCCATCTGTAGGCCGTCAAAGTGCTCTTCTAGCTTCCTCACTTCTTCAACGTAAGCTTCCATCAACGGACTCTGATAATTCTTGTTCACTGGGCGGACGACAAGCTGTGAGTCACCCCTGACAATGAGCTTCTTGATCCCAAGGTCTGCTACGATCCTGAGACCGGCAAGCAAACCCTCATACTCTGCGGTATTGTTCGTTGCTTGCTCCTTGGGAAAGTGCATCTGGACTACGTACTTGAGGTGCTCTCCGGTGGGTGCAACAAGTAGCACGCCCGCACCGGCGCCTTGCAATGAGAAGGCACCATCAAAGTACATCAGCCACTCCTTGCTTGCTTCCTTGTCGGGAATGCTCATTTCTGGAACTTCTTCATCTTGTGTTGGCGTCCATTCTGCTATGAACTCCGCCAATGCTCTGCTTTGGATAGTTGAAGTGCTCTCAAACTTGAGGCCAAAGCTTGACAGCTCTAGTGCCCACTTGACAATCCTGCCTGTTGCTTCTGGATTTTGCAGTATCCTCCTCAGCGGAAAACGAGTGACAACTGTGATCTCATGTGCTTGGAAGTAATGGCGCAGCTTTCTCGAGGCCATGAGAAGGCCGAAAAGCAATTTCTGCACACCAGAGTACCTTGACCTAGCCCCCTGCAGAAGGGAACTGACAAAGTAAACTGGGCGCTGCACCATTCTTTTCTGCATCTTCTCACGCGCCTGCGCAGATCCATCCTTGTCGGGACCAGAGCTTGCCGATGAAGCCCCCTGCTTGTCGCTGGATGCATCTGCTGTGGTTGCTGGCTCATCATCCGCCTCCCTTTCCGCTACTAACGCAGCACTAACCACTTGATTGGTTGCCGCTATATATAGCAGCAACTTCTCTTGTGGCTTAGGTGCGACAAGTATTGGAGTGGAGGACAGGTATCTCTTTAAGTCCTGCAGCGCAGCCTCCGCTTCCGGAGTCCATTTCATTGGACCCGCCCTTTTCAATATTTTGAAAAATGGCAGGGCGCGCTCAGCAGACCTAGAGATAAACCTGCTGAGAGCAGCCACGCAACCGGCAAGTCTTCGTACATCCTTGACGCGCTTGGGTGCTTCAATATGCTCAATGGCCTTGATCTTGTCGGGATTGGCTTCAATTCCCCACCGAGACACAAAGAACCCGAGAAGCTTGCCGGAGGGGACTCCAAACACACACTTCTCGGGGTTGAGCTTGAGGTTGATCTTGCGCAGATTTGCAAAGGTCTCGTCTAAATCTTGAATCAGAGTCGCCTTGTCCTTGCTTTTGACCACTATGTCATCCATGCAGGCTTCCACATTTCTGTGTATTTGCGGCTCAAAAGCGTCATGGACTACCCTTGCAAATGTTGAACCAGCATTCTTTAAACCGAAAGGCATCCATATGAAACAGTAGGTGCCGCATGGGGTGATGAATGCGGTCTTCTCCTCATCCTCTTCTGCCATGAAGATCTGATGGTATACTGAGTATGCATCAAGAAATGAAAGCAAGTCACATCCGGCCGTGGAGTCAACAATCTGGTCGATGCGCGGCAAGGGAAATGGGTCTTTGGGACAAGCTTTATTGACATCGGTAAAGTCGATACAAAGCCTCCATTTCCCGTTTGCCTTGCGCACGACTACAGGATTGGCTAACTATGTAGGATGGAGCACTCCTCTGACAAGGCCTGCTGCTTCCAATTTCTTGATTTCTTCTGTGATGAATTCTTGGTGCTCCACTGCCTGCTTCCTGACTTTCTGCTTGACGGGCCGTGCATGAGGACAGACGGCAAGATGGTGCTCGATTACTTTCCTGGGAACATCGGGGATGTCAGACGGTTGCCACGCAAATACGTCAACGTTCGCCCGCAGGAAAGCAACGAGCGCGCTTTCCTATTTAGGGTCGAGAGTGGCACTGATGGTGAAGGTACCACCAGTGCCATCCTCCTTGGCGGACACCCTCTTGGTCTGTGGTGGAGCTGCCATTGTCTTCTTACACTTGCCGGTGGAGCTCGAAGGTGCGTCCTCGATGGTAGCGCAGCACTCCGAAGAGGTGCGCTTGCCGGAGTGGGCATCAGAGCTCTTGCCGGACTTGGTCTTCTTCTTCGCACCGGGAGCTTCAGCGGCAAGTGACTTGCGATCTGTCGTGGCTGCTGCTTCCCGGTAGATCTTGTCGGCGCAAATAAGAGCATCCTTCTTGTCGCCAGGGACAGAGATGACACTTATCGGGCCTGGCATCTTCAGCACGTTGTATGCATAGTGAGAGGCTGCCATGAATTTGGCGAGTGCTGGACGGCCGAGTATCCCATTGTAAGGCAATGGAAATTCAGTAACGTCAAAAGTGACCCTCTCAGTCCTGAAGTTCAACTCGCTGCCAAATGTCACCGGCAACGTGATCTTTCCCTTCGGCTTGCTCCTTCCCGGATTGATTCCTTGGAACGTGCCAGTCTCTTCGAGCTCGCCATCAGGGATCTGGAGTTTCTGGAGTACGGCGGAGGAGATCAGGTTCGAGCCGGCCCCGCCGTCAACTAGCATCTTAGTGACCTTGAGGTTGCGGATAGTTGGTGAAACCAACATCGGCAAGCACCCGACTGCAGTTATGCGATCAGGGTGGTCCTCAATATCAAAGATGATAGGCGTGCTGGACCATTTCAGAGGCTTGCGTGACTCGACGGGTGGTTCTGCCGCATTAACTTCCCGCACCCACTGCTTGAGCTGGCGGTGTGAAGTATGCAGAGAAGCACCGCCGTCAACGCACAGGACCTCTGTGGCTTTCTGGAACTCCTGCTCATTGGTCTCGTCATCATCCATATCTTCATCGTCATCGTCATCTTCATCCTTGTCGCGGCCGCGGGGAGGTCTGTCTCCTTGCCGCTGCTTGGCCTTGCCGCGGCGTCCTCCTCGGCCGGGGCGTTTCTTGCCAGCTCCTCTAGCACCTTCCTGGGCCTTCTCCTTGTCGCGTCACTCGTATTCAGCCTTTTGCTGCTCGACAAGCTGCTCGACCTTCTTGCAGCTCTGGAGGTCATGGCCCTTGGTGCGGTGGATCTTGCAGTATTGCTTGTTGGTGCCATCCTGCTTGTCGGCGACCGCCACAGCCTGGTAGTTGGTGCCTGCGGCAATCTCCTTGCCGGAGCTACCAGCTTTGGCTTTCTTGGCGCCACCTCCGTTGCCGGACTGCTCAATGACTAGCATATCTTTACCTTTCTTCTTCCTGTTGCTCCGCTGCCGGTTTTTCTTCGCCGGGGCGGCCTCCTCACTATCAGATCCTCCTGCTTCTGTATTCTCTCCGGGGAGTTTCCTCCCTTCCTCAGCACGTGCACACTTGTCGGCCAGGGCATATAGCTCACTGACGTCTCTGATTTTGCACATCACCATCTCCTCCCGCATCCTGCGGTTTCGCACGCTCTGATGGAACGCGCTGATTACCGCGACAGGGTGGACATCTGGGATGTTGTGCTGTATGTGGCTGAATCTCTGAATGTACTTGCGCAGGGGCTCTCCTTCCTTCCGGGCGAGCAGATGAAGGTCGCTCTCTTGGCCATGAGGCTTGTGGCCGCCTGTAAAGGCGCCGACAAACTGATGGCATAGATCTGCCCAGGAGGATATGGAGTCGTCCGGCAAGTGCATGAGCCAGGATCTGACATTGGGCTTGAGCACCAGCGGGAAGTAGTTATCCAGGATCTTGTTGTCCCGCCCCCCGGCAGCTTGCACCGCGATGGTGTAGATGCTGAGGAACTCCGACGGATGCGACTTGCCGTCATACTTCTCTGGTACATCTGGTTTGAAATTGTTCGTGCTGGGCCACTGGACTTGCCGCAGCTCACGAGTGAACGCAGGGCAACCTACCGCATACGGCAAGTCGCCTGGTTCCCCTGGCGCATGCATGTCGACAGAGGGCCCAGCGCGCTGGTCCGATTGACGCCGTGCTTCTCTTCGGCGCTCGATACGAGTTTGAGCATCTTCTTGCTGTCGTTCGTGAAGAACTTGGCGCTGATCGCGACGAGCTCGTGGATCTGATGATGCAGTGGAGTCACTGTCGAGGTGGATCCGGCGAGTCGGCGATCTTGGCCTTCGGGGTGGAGAGTGCACGGTGGTTGCACCCCCACCGGTTTCGTCGCCACCGGCTCGCGCCTGGCAACCCTGCCGCGGCAGTGATGTACTCGGCTGCCGCAGAGTGTCGCCGTTGGCGAAGCCGATGAGACTCTGAATGGTGGCCCTCCATTCATCGATCTTGTCTGCCGTTGGAGGGTAATCCAAGAGCAGTTGAGCTCGTGCCAAAGCTTCTGCTGGAGTGGTGGGCGGCAGTGGCGAACGGCGCGAGGAGCGGGATATGCTCGGACTTCTAACTATGTTAGAAGGAGCAGTATCCCGTCTAGGCGACCGTGCCTCGCTCGTGCCAGCATGTTGGCGTGCATGCTGGTCTTGAGCGCCCCGAGATCCACCAGCTTGATCTTGGTCCAATGAACGTATGGTACGGCGAATACCATGACGCTGTCGGTCCTGCGCCTCCTGAGATGGGCGCGGTGCATGAACGGACGCCGAGGTCTGCGCGGCCCTGTCCTTGGACCTGGCAGCACCGTTGGCTCCCTCGTCGACGCCCGTTCTTCCGCCGGCGTCTACCCCACCACCTGTTTGCTCCGGTGGTGGTGGGATCGACGTGGACAGAACAGCTGCCTCCGAAGCCTTCTTCTTCGGTGGCATGTCGATGAAGAAGATGAAGATCTAGCTCGTGTGAACGTCGGATCAGGTTCACACAACCTCGACGCCCCCTACCTGGCGCGCCAAAGATGTCGGGGGAAACTGATCCACGAACACCTATGGGACCGGCGGACCGAGCCCCTTTCGGTTCGACGGGGGGCGGAGATCTTACGAAGAGCAAATCGAGGCGAAGCACACGAGCTGTTTACCCAGCTTCGGAGCTCTCCGGAGAGATAACACTCCTACTGCTGCATGTCTGAGTGTATTGAGTTCTTGCTCGGGAGCGCTGAGTGCTACAGTACACTCTAGCTGCTAACGAGACCGAGCGTGAGTGTTTTCTGGCTTCGAACCTTCCGACCCTCGAACCCCCCCTCTACGTTGCGCATGGGCCTCCTTTTATATGCTAAAGGGGTCTCCGACAGGTGGCAACGTAGACAAGGGTAAAAATGGAAAAGGACTTGCGGTTGGTACAACTACCTGTACAGTGTATCCTACCTAACCCTGACTGCAGGGGACAAAGGCATTAAATGCCCGTCTACGTCGCCCAAATAGTGCAAAAAGGGACCGTCAGGGACGCCATCGCTCGCCACGATGGCACTCTTGTCAGCGTCGCTTGCCACCTTGCACCGCTGGCTGCACAGCCTCTTGCCACGCGCGCCTGGAGAGGCCCCAGGGCGGGTACAGGGTGGTAGCTTGCCGCGGCAAGCGCCTTGCCGCGGTCGTTGTCTTGTCGCGTCTGGAAGCTTGTCGCTCACCGGGCCTTGCCGGGACGCGTGGCGCGTCGCGCAAGTTCCTCGAGATGCCTTGGTTGGCCTTCCCGGCAAGCTCCTCTTGCCGGGGCCTTGTTTCCTTGACTTGAATACTTTGTTCTTGAATGGCTCCAACGGAACCACGGAGGACCTTGGCGGTCACCCGGCAAGCCTTGCCGCGGGGTGCTGCAACTGCCCGTGCACAAGTTCGGGATACTAGGGTACCCCTACTCTAGTACACCGACAATATTACCTATTTTGGATGTCTATGGGCTTTATTTTACATATTTATATCATTTTTGGGACTAACCTACTAACTGGAGGCCCAACCCGTATTGCTGTTTTTTGCCTATTTCAGTATTTCGAAGAAAAGGAATATCAACGGAGTCCAAACGGAATGAAACCTTCGGGAGCGTGATTTTTGGAACAAACGTGATCCAGAGGACTTGGAGTGCAAGCCAAGAAGCAGCCGAGACGGCCACGAGATAGGAGGGCGCGCCCACCCCTCATGGGCGCGCCCCCTATCTCATGGGCCCCTCGGGCGGCCACCGACATACTTCCTCCTCCTATATAAGCCTACATACCCCGAAAACATCCAGGGAGCCACCGAAGAAATATTTCCACCACGGTAACCTTCTGTATCCGTGAGATCCCATCTTGGAGCCGTCGCCGCCGTTCTGCTGGATGGGGAATCCTCCACGGAGGGCTTCTACATCAACACCATATCCCCTCCGATGAGTTGTGAGTAGTTTACCACAGACCTTCGGGTCCATAGTTATTAGCTAGATGGCTTCTTCTCTCTTTTTGGATCTCAATACAATGTTCTCCCCCTCTCTTGTGGAGATCTATTTGATGTAACCTCTTTTCGCGGGGTGTTTGTCGAGATCCGATGAATTGTGGGTTTATGATCAAGTTTATCTATGAATAATATTTGAATCTTCTCTGAATTCTTTTAAGTATGATTGAGTTATCTTTGCAAGTCTCTTCGAACTATCGATTTGGTTTGGCCTACTAGATTTATCTTTCTTACCATGGGAGAAGTGCTTAGCTTTGGGTTCAATCTTGCGGTGTTCTTACCCAGTGACAGAAAGGGTTGAAAGACACGTATTGTATTGTTGCCATCAAGCATAAAAATATGGGGTTTATATCATATTGCTTGAGTTTATCCCTCTACATCATGTCATCTTTCTTAATGCGTTACTCTGTTCTTATGAACTTAATAGTCTAGATGCATGCTGGATAGCGGTCGATGTGCGGAGCAATAGTAGTAGATGCAGGCAGGAGTGGGTCTACTTGTCACGGACGTGATGCCTATATACATGATCATGCCTAGATAATCTCATAATTACTCGCTTTTCTATCAATTGCTCGATAGTAATTTGTTCACCCACCGTAATACTTATGCTATCTTGAGAGAAGCCTCTAGTGAAACCTATGGCCCCCGGGTCTATCTTTTATCATATAAGTTTCCAATCTACTTTTATTTGCATCTTTATTTTCTGAATCTATATTATAAAATACCAAAAAAATATATATCTTATCATATTATCTCTAACAGATCTCACTTTCGCAAGTGGCCATGAAGGGATTGACAACCCCTTTATCGCGTTGGTTGCGAGTTCTTTTTTTGTTTGTGTAGGTTCGTGGGACTTGTGAGGAGCCTCCTACTGGATTGATACCTTGTTTCTCAGAAACTGAGGGAAATACTTACGCTACTGGGCTGCATAACCCTTTCCTCTTCAATGAAAACCAACACAAGCTCAAGACGTAGCAAGAAGGATTTCTGGCGCCGTTGCCGGGGAGGTCTTCGCTCAAGTCGAGACATACCAAGTACCCATCACAAACTCATCTCCCTCGCATTTACATTATTTTCCATTTGCCTCTCGTTTTCCTCTCCCCCACTTCACCTTTGCCGTTTTATTCGCCCTCTATTTCCCAATCTCCTCT
Organism: Triticum dicoccoides; assembly: GCF_002162155.2. Classification (NCBI taxonomy): domain Eukaryota; kingdom Viridiplantae; phylum Streptophyta; class Magnoliopsida; order Poales; family Poaceae; genus Triticum; species Triticum dicoccoides. The sequence goes on from NC_041387.1 coordinate 77,514,194, forward strand.
CTTTTCTTCTTGCCCTTTTCTTCCCCTCTCTTCGCTTGCCTTTTTCTGTTTGCTTGTCTGTTGGATTACTTGTCGCCATGGCGCAAGATAATACCAAATTGTGTGATTTCTCCAATACTAATAATAATGATTCCTTAGTACTCTGATTGCTCCTCTTAATGATGTTGAGTCTTGTGAAATCAATGCTGCTTTGCTAAATTTTGTTATGAAAGATCAATTCTCCGGCCTTCCTAATGAAGATGCCGTTACTCATCTAAATAACTTTGTTGATTTGTGTGAGATGCAAAAGAAAAAAGATACGGATAATGATATTGTTAAATTGAAGTTATTTCCGTTTTCACTTAGAGATCGTGCTAAAGTTTGGTTTTCGTCTGTGCCTAAAAATAGTATTGATTCTTGGAACAAGTGCAAAGATGCTTTTATCTCTAAGTATTTTCCTCCCGCTAAGATCATCTCGCTTAGGAACGATATTATGAATTTTAAACAACTTGATCATGAGCATGTTGCCCAATCTTGGGAAAGAATGAAAATGATGATTCGCAATTGGCCTACTCATGGTTTGAATTTATGGATGATCATACAAAATTTTTATGCCGGTTTGTACTTTGTTTCTAGAAATCTTTTAGATTCGGCCGCCGGAGGCACGTTTATGGAAATCACTTTAGGAGATGCTACAAAACTTCTTGATAATATTATGGCTAATTATTCTCAATGGCACACCGAACGAACTACTAGTAAAAAAGTGCATGCTATAGAAGAAATTAATGTTTTGAGTGGAAAGTTGGATGAGCTTATGAGATTGTTTGCTACAAAAAGTTCTTCTATTGATCCCAATGATATGCCTTTATCTACCTTGATTGAGAATAATGATGAATCCATGGATGTAAATTTTGTTGGTAGGAATAATTTTGGAAACAATGCTTATAGAGGAAACTTTAATCCTAGATCGTTCCCTAGCAATTCCTCCAATAATTATGGAAATTCCTACAATAATTCTTATGGTAATTTTAATAAGATGGCCTCCGATTTTGAAAATAGTGTGAAAGAATTTATGATCTCTCAAAAGAATTTTAATGCTTTGCTTGAAGAAAAATTGCTCAAAGTTGATGATTTGGCTAGGAACGTTGATAGACTTTCACTTGATGTTGATTCTCTCAAACTTAGATCTTCTTCTCCTAAGCATGATGTCAATGAGTCTCTCAAAGCTATGAGAAGTTCCATTGATGAATGCAAAGAAGGAACCGCTAGATTGCGTGCTAAGAAAGATTGCTTTATAAAAGTGTGTTCTTCTAGTTTCCATGAAAATAATGATGAAGATCTTAAAGTTATTGATGTGTCCCCTATTAGATCTTTGTTTTGCAATATGAATCTTGATAATAATGGGAATGGAGATGAGTCAACTTTATTTAGAAGGCGTCCCAAGAATTCGGAGTTTTTAGACCTTGATGCTAAATTTGGTAAAAGTGGGATTGGAGAGGTCAAGACTTTAAGTAGTACTGAACCGACTATCTCAGATTTCAAGGATTTTGATTATGATAATTGTTACTTAGAAAGTTGTATTTCCTTGTTGCAATCCGTTGTTAATTCTCCTCATGCTTATAGTCAAAATAAAGCTTTTACCAAACATATTGTTGATGCCTTGATGAAATCTTTTGATGAAAAACTTAATTTGGAAGTTTCTATACCTAGAAAACTTAATGATGAGTGGGAACCTACTATAAATATTAAAATTAAAGACTATGAGTGTTTTGCCTTGTGTGATTTGGGTGCTAGTGTTTCCACGATTCTGAAAACTTTATGTGATATTATAGGTTTCCATGATCTTGATGATTGCTCTTTAAATTTGCACCTTGCGGATTCCACCATTAAAAAGCCAATGGGAAGGATCAATGATGTTATAATTGTTGCTAATAGAAATTTGGTGCCCGTTGATTTTATCGTTCTTGATATAGATTGCAATCTTTCTTGCCCTATTATTCTTGGTAGACCTTTCCTTAGAACGATTGGTGCGATTATTGATATGAAGGAAGGGAATATTAGATTCCAATTTCCATTAAAGAAAGGCATGGAGCACTTTCCAAGAAAGAAAGTCAAATTACCCTATGAATCCATCATGCGAGCTACCTATGAATCAAGTGCCAAAGATGACACTACTTAGATCTATCTTCGCTTTTATGCCTAGCTAGGGGCGTTAAACGATAGCACTAGTTGGGAGGCAACCCACTTTTCTTTGTATTTTTTGTTTTTGTTCCTGTTTAGTAATAAATTTTGCATCTACTTTATGTTTAGATGTGTTTTCATGTTTTATTTAGTGTTTGTGCCAAGTAGAACCTATAGGATAACCTATGATATGAGTTGATTTGATTCTGCTGAAAAACAGAAACTTTGCGCTCACGAGAAAATATTCAATATATCACAGAAACGAGATTTTGCATTGATTCTTTTTTCTGCTGTTCAATAAATTTTTTTAGGACTTCCTATTTTGGTAGGATTTTTAAGGTTCCATAAGTTTGCGTTAGTTACAGATTGCTACAGACTGTTCTGTTTTTGACAAATTCTGTTTTTCGTGTGTTGTTTGCTTATTTTGATGCATCTATGGCTAGTATGTAAGGGTATGAACCATAGAGAACTTGGAATATAGTAGGTTTAACACCAGTATAAATAAAGAATGAGTTCATTACAGTACATTATGTGGTGGTTTTGTTTTCTTTCACTAACGGAGCTTATGAGATTTCCTGTTGAGTTTTGTGTTGTGAAGTTTTCAAGTTTTGGGTAAAGATTTGATGGACTATGGAATAAAGGGTGGCAAAAGCATAAGCTTGGGGATTCCCAAGGCACCCCAAGATATTCAATACTAGACAAAAGCCTAAGCTTGGGGATGCCCCCGGAAGGCATCCCCTCTTTCGTCTTTGTTCATTGGTAACTTTACTTGGAGCTATTTTTTTTGCTACATGTTATGTGTTTTGCTTGGAGTGTCGTGTATTATATTAGTCTTTGCCTTTTAGTTTACCTCAATCATCCTTGCTGTAACACACCTTTTGGGAGAAGCCTACTTGATTGAAATTTATTAGAATACTCTTTGTGCTTCACTTATATCTTTTGAGCTAGATAGTTTTTTCTCTAGTGCTTCACTTGTATCTTTTAGAGCACGGCGGTGGATTAATTTTGAATAAATTGTTGATCTCTCATGCTTCACTTATATTATTTTGAGAGTCTTTTAGAACAGCATCATATTTTCTATGGTTATAAATTGGTCGTAGAATGATGAGCATCCAAGTTGGGTATAATAAAAACTATCATAGGAAGTGAATTGGATGCTATGATCAACTTGATACTTGATAATTGTTTTGAGATAGGGAGGTAGTGATATTAAAGTCATGCTAGTTGGGTTATTATGAATTTAAAGAATGCTTGTGTTCAAGTTAGCAAGTCCCGTAGCATGCACATATGGTTAAAGTTGTGTAACAAATTTGAAGCATGAAGTGTACCTGGCTTGTGCATCCTTATGAGTGGCGGTCGGGGACGAGCGATGGTATTTTCCTACCAATCTATCCCCCTAGGAGCATGCGCGTAGTGCTTGGTTTTTGATGACTTCTAAATTTTTGCAATAAGTATATGAGTTCTTTTGACTAATGTTGAGTCCATGGATTATACGCACTTTTACCTTTCCATCATTGCTAGCCTCTTCGGTACCGTGCATTGCCCTTTCTCACCTTGAGAGTTGGTGCAAACTTCGCCGATGCATCCAAACCCCGTGATATGATACGCTCTATCACACATAAACCTCCTTATATCTTCCTCAAAACAGCCACCATACCTACCTATTTATGGCATTTCCATAGCCATTCCGAGATATATTGCCATGCAACTTTCCACCGTTCCGTTCATCATCATCATGACAGATGGCCCAGGTCGCGGTAAACTCTCACTGAAATGACTCAATCGCGTAATCTGAGGGCTGAAATCACTGATGGCATGATCATGTAGTTGACATCATATTTGTGGCAAAACCACCATGCATAATTTTTCATACATGTCACTCTTGATTCATTGGACCATCCCGGTACACCGCCGGAGGCATTCATATAGAGTCATATCTTGTTCTAGTTTCGAGTTGTAATTCATGTGTTGTAATCAATAAAAGTGTGATGATCATCATTATTAGAGCATTGCCCAAAAAGAAAGGAAAAAAAAGGCCAAAGAAAAAGAAAAGAAAAGAAAAGAAAAAAAAGGAAAAAAAGGAAAAAAAGAAAAGAAAAAAAGAAAAGAAAAAAAGAAAAAAACATAAAGGGGCAATGCTACTATCTCTTTTTCCACACTTGTGCTTCAAAGTAGCACCATGTTTTCATGTAGAGAGTCTCATAGGTTGTCACTTTCATATACTAGTCAGAATTTTTCATTATAGAACTTGGCTTGTATATTCCTATGATGGGCTTCCTCAAATGCCATAGGTCTTCGTGAGCAAGCAAGTTGGATGCACACCCACTAGTTTTCTTTTGTTGAGCTTTCATTCATTTATAGCTCTAGTGCATCCGTTGCATGGCAATCCCTACTCCTCATGTTGACATCAATTGATGGGCATTCCCATAGCCCGTTGATTATCCTCGTCAATGTGAAACTTTCTCCTTTTTGTCTTCTCCACACAATCCCCAATCATTATTCTATTCCACCCATAGTTCTATATCCATGGCTCGCGCTCATGTATTGCGTGAAGGTTGAAAAAGTCTGAGATTATTTAAGTACGAAACAATTGCTTGGCTTGTCATCGGGGGTATAGAAGTTGGGAACATCTTTGTGTGACGAAAATGAAGCATAGCCTAACTATATGATTTTGTAGGGATGAACTTTCTTTAGCCATGTTATTTTGAGAAGACATGATTGCTTTTATTAGTATGCTTGAAGTATTACTATTTATTTTATCAATATGAACTTTTATTTTGAATCACTTGGATATGAACATTCATGTCACAATAAAGAGAAATTACATTGAGAATTATTCTAGGTAGCATTCCACATCAAAAATTTTGTTTTTATCATTTACCTACTCTAGGACGAGCAAGAATTAAGCTTGGGGATGCTTGATATGTCTCCAACGTATCTATAATTTTTGATTGTTCCATGCTATTATATTACCTGTTTTGGATGTCTACGGGCTTTATTTTACATATTTATATCATTTTTGGGACTAACCTGCTAACCGGAGGCCCAACCCATATTGATGTTTTTTGCCTATTTCAGTATTTCGAAGAAAAGGAACATCAAACAGAGTCCAAACGGAATAAAACCTTCGGGAGCGTGATTTTTGGAACAAACGTGATCCAGAGGACTTGGAGTGCAAGCCAAGAAGCAGCCGAGAAGACCACGAGATAGGAGGGCGCGCCCACCCCTCCTGGGCGCGCCCCCTGTCTCGTGGGCCCCTCGGGCGGCAACCGACATACTTCTTCCTCCTATATAAGCCTACATACCCGGAAAACATCTAGGGGAGCCACCGAAGAAATATTTCCACCACGGTAACCTTCTGTATCCGCGAGATCCCATCTTGGAGCCGTCGCCGGCGTTCTGCCGGAGGGGGAATCCACCACGGAGGGCTTGTACATCAACACCATAGCCCCTCCGATGAGTTGTGAGTAGTTTACCACAGACCTTCGGGTCCATAGTTATTAGCTAGATGGCTTCTTCTCTCTTTTTGGATCTCAATACAATGTTCTCCCCCTCTCTTGTGGAGATCTATTTGATGTAATCTACTTTTGCGGTGTGTTTGTCAAGATCCGATGAATTGTGGGTTTATGATCAAGTTTATCTATGAATAATATTTGAATCTTCTCTAAATTCTTTTATGTATGATTGAGTTATCTTTGCAAGTCTCTTCGAACCATCGATTTGGTTTGGCCTACTAGATTGATCTTCCTTGCCATGAGAGAAGTGCTTAGCTTTTGGTTCAATCTTGCGGTGTTCTTACCCAGTGACAGAAAGGGTTGCAAGACACGTATTGTATTGTTGCCATCAAGCATAAAAAGATGGGGTTTATATCATATTTCTTGAGTTTATCCCTCTACATCATGTCATCTTTCTTAATGCGTTACTCTGTTCTTATGAACTTAATACTCGATGCATGCTGGATAGCGGTCGATGTGTGGAGTAATAGTAGTAGATGCATGCAGGAGTCGGTCTACTTGTCACGGACGTGATGCCTATATACATGATCATGCCTAGATAATCTCATAATTATTCGCTTTTCTATCAATTGCTCGATAGTAATTTGGTCACCCACCGTAATACTTATGCTATCTTGAGAGAAGCCTCTAGTGAAACCTATGGCCCCCGGGTCTATCTTTTATCATATAAGTTTCCAATCTACTTTTATTTGCATCTTTATTTTCTGCATCTATATTATAGAATACCAAAAATATATTGATCTTATCATATTATCTCTATTAGATCTCACTTTCGCAAGTGGCCGTGAAGGGATTGACAACCCCTTTATTGCGTTGGTTGCGAGTTCTTTGTTTGTTTGTGTAGGTTTGTGGGACTTGTGAGGAGCCTCCTACTGGATTGATATCTTGGTTCTCAAAAACTGAGGGAAATACTTATGCTATTGTGCTGCATCACCCTTTCCTCTTCAACGAAAACCAACGCAAGCTCAAGACGTAGCACTTACCAATATTTCTTTGCCAAAGGGTTCCTTCACAGAAACTTCCGACCTATGGCAACGGGAGTGGTTTTATATCATGGAACCCCGCGGTAAAAAGTGGGCGGCTACACCCGTATTCCGATCTGGCCCTCCGTTACAGCTTTCATCATGGATTAATAAGGGGCTGGACTGGGGATCGCTTGACGAAGTGCAGACATTGGAAAGCCGCATTTGGAGCCTTATTGAGAAGGACACCGGTGTTGTCAAGATAATCCAGGTAATGCTAGTCCGTCGGGTCCTACCGTGCCAGCGACGGCTTCTCCGCATGTGGGAGTTCAATCCGGAAGGACTGCGAACCCTTCAGCACTTCTTCAGCATGACGCTCGAAGGGATGTATAAATTATTCTTCGGATCACGAAAATAGTGTCCGGACACTACAGAGGACGCCGGCCTCGACATCAACCATCTGGATACCTCGGTAAGCACTCGACTCCCAAACACAGTTTAGTCAAATTTCTCATAACAATATACTGAGAAAACCATACTCGGCCAGGGCTGGATAAAGAAGGCGGAGAGGATCAGGTGTTCGGCCCCTCTTCCCGAAGACTCAGCGGATCCGGTGTTAACAAGGATGTTGGCTCCGGCACCCTATCAAGTGCCGTCGACGGAAGACAAGGAGAGGAGTAAGAAGGTCCGGAGTGGCCCCCACTCTAGAGGTATGTCAGGCACCGCATCCGGGGAGATTGGAACTCCCTTTTCCGAAGATGAAAGGGAAGGAGAAACTGACGTCCCCTCTCCCCATGGGAAGAAGAGGACCGCCTCCGAAGACCTGAAGATAAAGGCTTCCTAGCGAGCAGGGCCGTACCTCTGAAATCCGGGCCTCGGTGCGTAATCACATTTTAGGCCCCATTTACAGGCCAAAATAAAATATTTAGTACTTTAAACTATTAATCTATCTATGTCTAAAAGACATATCAGAAAATTATAATGCCAGCCAGATGAATAAATTCATGAAAGAGCAGCAAATTAACTTAAGAACAGGGGTGTACAAAACAAAAAGGGAGAAATAACCCAAATGGTTTTGTTGTTGTTGAGGAATACACACCATGAAGAAATGATGGCACATAGGACTGTGATTGCTCTGCACCTCAACCAAGAAAAAGAAAAGAAAGTCTGGTTGATCTGCTCTGAGGGATGAGACTTTGAAAGAGAGAATGCGGAATCAATACAAATCCACCCAATTTATAAGTACTCCTATGAGGTAGTAGCACCGTATAGTCAAACGAAGCATCAGTTCATAGCCATCAATGGCTCTGTTTCCAAAAAATTATGAATCGAGGGAGGAGCCGACGAGACGAAGGATTGCGTTGCAGTGCATGCAGACTGCTTTGACTCCCGTGAAGGTGAGGCTGTGACATGATTGGGCCGTGGGCAAGTGTGGCCATGACTTGCTTAGTCTCTTATTAATACACCTGATGAGTAATAACGTAGCAGTACTTTAAAAAATTGGGGCCCTAAGATTTTGGGGGCCCTGTGTAGCTGCTCCGGTTGCACTGCCCACATACGGGCCTGCTAGCGAGGGAAGAAATCCCTGTCAGGGGGTTCTGGTTTGGGAGGTGATGTTGCCACGCTGTTCCTACATAGGGACCGGCCCTTAGCTGAATCGTAAGTGAACAAGGGTGTTTTAAACATACCCCGTTCTTTCCTGGTTGCAAGGGTAATATATAAAATATATGTTTTGTAGTTCGGCATGCAACCTCCCTCAACAATTCTCTTCCTCGGGGGACCTTCTTCCAGAGATGATGGAGAGAGAAACGCCTCCACAAATTTCCCCGCCCCATAGGGCGGACGACCCCGAGGTGTCGTCCCGGAGGTTCTCTCCCGATCCACAAGTGAAGACTAGGCCAGAAGGTGATACTTCGGCCGCCCAGGGTCCAGGGTGTTCGGCTCCTACAGAGACCAACAATAAAAGCCCTGGACTATCCAATATACAGCCAGAGATGACTCGAAAGTCAAGTGAACATATACCATTGAAGGGAGTCCATATCCCTACGGCTACTTCCAGGGACTCGGAGGCGCCGGATACATTGACGGACATACTGCAACATGCGCCCATCTCAGAGGAACATCGTACCTTGATGGGTACAGTGGTTGAGAGAGTTTTATCCGCGAAAAGCGGATTGAATGAAGCTTTTATGAGCCTGTTAAGAGGCTTCGAGGTACGTAATGTAATATTTTGAATTGTGCTGTAAACGCAAGATGCGCCTGTGTATAGATAGTAGCCCCTGAGACTCTGGTTGATGTCCAAACAGAGGCGATCAGGATAAAAAAAGGTAGATATGCTGAGGAAATGATTTTACTAAGTGACACACAGGCTGTTTCATCCCTGGCGACTGCCTGAGCTACAGAGGTTGCTGAGCTGAGGCAGAAACTTGATGCGGCGGATGATGACATCACACTCATGAACAGGCGGCTCGACGAGGTGCAAGGTATGTCTTTGGGGCAGTCAGTATATGCAAATATTATATGAGCATGATGCTGAAAATTGTAATATGCTTAACTGCAGATGGTGCCGCCGCCATTGAGACCCTTTGGGCTGAGCTTGCCCGGGCCAAGGAGCAAGCTAGGGTGAGTAATGCGGCTGCCAAAAGCGCAGGTGCTGATTTAAAAACCAAACAGGCTACTCGGTGCTAGAGCGAGGAGAGAATATCTACCATGGCGCTTGAGCTAAAGGATACCACCAGCCGATGTGAATTTCTCGAGAAAGATAACCAAACAAAAGCGGTCGATCTTGAGAAGGCCTTACAAGAGGCGAAGGAAGCACGGTTTGAGTCTAGAGCATCTCGGGAGGAGATCCGACAAGCTGGGGAGATCACGTCTGGTAAGCCCTTCTTATTGCGAACTAAATTCGGCGATCCGAAGTATGCCCTGCTTGATCGAATGTAGAGTTCTCCAGACGCATTTTTGGACTTGTCGAAGAGTGCTTCTGATGCGACGTAGTTTTTCCAAGCCCAAGAAGGACATGAGGCGGAAGAGCTTTTCTAGTCGCAATTCAGCATGCCAAAGCGTCCGCTGTTGCTAAATGAATAGATGGCCCAATGGGCAGAGCTCCACAGGATATCCGGACTTGCCATGAAGGCCGTCGTGGTCCGGCTATGGCCTAGTGAGCCAATTCCGAATAGTTATTTTTGCTTAGTGCAATGACTTGTTCATGCGGCGTCGCGTATCGACGCTGTCAAGCGGTCGATGTGCATAGAAGGTGCACGTATGGCCTTTGCCCGCGTCAAGACGTATTGGGCGAAGATGAAGGCCACCGATATTGCAACAAGGAGTCCACCCAAGGGCAAGGACACGCCAGAGCATTACTTTGAAGATGTCTTAGAGGGTGCCCGCTTAATAGAGGGTCAGTGCTCGAAAGATATTATGTTCGAGTAAAATGTATCAAAATTGTAAAAACAATGCTTATGATATATGAAGGCTTTATTTATACTTTTGCCTAGAAAGTTTTTTAGTGCCTCCCGTGCGGCCGTTTTGTATATATAATATGAAAGTTTACTAGTCGTCGGCTTCAGCCCCCTCGCATATAATGCGGGGGTGTTCGGAAAAAGCACTTGATCACTCTTGACCCAATGTCTTGGTCCATTAAGGAGGTGTCAATGTGGCGAACAAGGCAATCGGACTATAGAGCTTTAACACTTTCACTTAGCCATAGGAGTTTGATGGTGGGGCTACGATATAGCCCTTGGTATGTACGTAGTTATCCAAATATGATGCATTTTCATACGTGACCAAAATAATGGTCCTTCGTGTAATACAGAAGGAATCGCGAAGATTCCGGTGAGTCCTCGAGTGGTTGACCAGCTCTCGCCGCATCATGACAGTCAGTTTTTGGCTTTCTCTACTGAGGTGCTCATCCGGACGAACCAGGACACAATCGCAGTAGTTCTCCCTTTACTACACTAGCGGATAGAGCGGAACATAAGGTAGTAAGCACAGGAGCCGGGCAACCCAACTATTGACCAAAGACATGATTCGGAGCTGATGCATATAAGGCCAAACTCATGACGCCAAACACTTCCTATAGGTGTTTGGACTTTTCAACATATACCGGGCTGAATACAGCCCTTGGTAATGGACCCTGGTGTCAAGGCACATGCGGCAATCTGACACGGGGAGAACGCAGATGGTGAGAGAATAAAACTCCTAGTACAATATGAACCAAGCTGCTTCTATACTATCCCCTTTCAGTACGGCGAACCGTATACTTACAGATAGTGCCGATAACTTTCGTGGACATTTTAAGTGCCAGAAAAGTATGAAACAAAAAGAGATAAAGGGTTTACACAGGGTCTTAATATGGAAAGAAACCTTAGCATGGGGCCTTGCTGCACGTCTGCGCCACTTTCTACTTTGTGCTGTGTCCTTGAAGGGGGAAAATTTGACGGGCATCTGTAAAAAAGGAAAAAAAACTGTAAAAGGAATCCAATGTGGCCGTAAATAGAGCTGGTTCATTTGATGAACCTTGAAAGATAATTTCTAGAGTCCGAATAGGGTCAAGCCGAACTATGGACTGTTGTTATGCAGTGTGCCCCCCACCGCCCAAGGAATTTTAAGGATATACTCATGTACACGAGGTACATATGTTATCGCCTTATGGGGCAGTCGATGGGGGCGTAACTGCTAATTGAGCTCGGATTTATCTGAGCTGCCGCGATGAGGCGGGTGCCAGAGACGTTTAGCTGTGTCCGCGGTCTTAACGACCGATGAGTTATTTGGCTTAAATAGGCCGTTTTGGAGTTCGGCTGCTAGGGCCGCAATATACTCCTCCGTGCAAAGAGAACGCTCCGTATTTCCATTGACTGTGATTAGGCCACGCGGTATGGGCATTTTGTGTTTTAAACAGGCGTAATGCAGGACTGCATTGAAGCGGGTGAAGGCTGTTCTTCTGAGTAGTGCATGATAGCCACTTCGGAACGGAGCGATGTCGAAGATGAGCTCTTCGCTTTGAAAGTTATCGAGAGAGCTGAATACGACCTCCAATGTTAAAGAGCCCGTGTAGTGGGCTTCGACACCGGGTATAACTCCTTTAAAGGTCGTGCTGCTTGGTTTGATTCTTGACGGGTCTATCCCCATCTTGCAGACAGTGTCTTGATATATCAAACTGAGACTGCTGCCGCCGTCCATAAGGACTCGAGTGAGGTGGTATCCATTGATTATTGGATCGAGTACTAGGGCAGCCGAACCCCTGTGACAGATACTGGTCGGATGATCCCTGCGATGAAAAGGTGATCGGACAGGCCGACCATGGGTTGAATTTGGGGGCAATGGGCTCAACGACATAGACATCTTGGAGTGCGCATTTGCGCTCCCTCTTTGGGATATGAGTGACATAGATCATGTTCACTATTTTGATCTCCGGTGGAAATTTCTTCTGTCCCCCCGCGTTCGGCTGGCGAGGTTCATCCTCGTCTTCGCTCTGAGGTCCTTTCCCCTTGTGTTTGGTGGTAAGCTTGTCGTTCTGCTTGAAAACCCAACAGCTGCGGTTGGTATGGTTTGTAGGTTTAGCGGAGGTGCCATGGATCTGACAGGGCCTATCTAAAATTTTGTCCGGGCTAGATGGACCGTCTTTAATTCTTTTAAATAGCTTCTTCCATTGACCGGGTCTACGGCCACTGAATCCGGCGTTTACCGCGGTACCATCGGAGCTTCCTTCATTGTTTCGACGTTTGTTTTTGTTGTGTCGTGGCTTTCCATTGCCATACCTGACTTCAGATGTGCCAGGATCGCTGGTGCTGCTACGGGCTAACCAGCTGTCTTCACCTGTGCAAAAACAAGTAATGAGTGTAGTTAAGGTTGCCATTGTCCTTGGCTTTTCCTGGCCGAGGTGTATAGCTAGCCACTCATCCCGGACACTGTGCTTGAAGGCCACTAAGGCTTCAACGTCCGGGCAATCGACAATTTGGTTCTACTTGGTGAGAAACCTGTTCCACAGCTTTCGGGCTGATTCCCCGGGCTGCTGGGTTATGTGACTTAGATCGTCAGCATCCGGGGGGGCGGACATAGGTCCCTTGAAAGTTGACCCTGAAAGCATCCTGAAGTTCTTCCCAACTTCCAGTGGAGTTTTCTGGGAGGCTTTTCAGCCAGTGCCGAGCTAGCCCTTTCAGCTTGAGGGGTAAGTATTTTATGGCATGGAGATCATCTCCTCGATCCATGTGGATGTGAAGAATAAAGTCTTCTATCCAAACAGCAGGATCCTTCGTTCCATCATATACCTCAATATTTACGGGTTTAAACCCTTCTGGAAATTCGTGATCCAGCACCTCATCGGTGAAGCACAAGGGGTGCGCGGCAGCCCTATATTTGACTGTGTCGTGGCATGGGTCCGATGGATGTAATGTCCGGTATTGGTTCCGAACTGGTATATGGCCGACATATTTGGCTTGATAACCACAGTCCCGCTTGGGGGCATGGTCCCTGGATCCATAGATGGACCTGGCTTTGCTAGCTTTTTCGTTCAGGTCTTCACGTAAATCGTGTTTCTGGCCCTGAGCCGCGGTCTCTCTACCTTTACGGGGAGGGGGTGCGGACTTGTGTACGCCATTGCTAGACGCTCTGTCCCGTCCACGAGTTGGTCGGTCCGGCTTGTTGGCGGTATTGTTCTTTGGTGGTATGGGCGCAATAGCCTCGTCGTGGAATTCGGGCAGCAATCAACGTTTAGGATAGCCCCTTTTTGGAGATTACTGCCATGGTTTTTGTCTGTGTCTAGCACTTTGTTCCATTTATCATTGAGCGTATCCTGTGCAACTTTAAGCCGCTACTTCTGTTTCTTCAGGCTCCTTGCGGTGTGCTACGTCTCGAGCTTGCGTTGGTTTTCCTTGAAGAGGAAAGGGTGATGCAACATAGTAGCGTAAGTATTTCCCTCATATTTTGAGAACCAAGGTATCAATCCAGTAGGAGGCTCCTCACAAGTCCCACGAACCTACACAAATAAACAAAGAACTCGCAACCAACGCGATAAAGGGGTTATCAATCCCTTCATGGCCACTTGTGAAAGTGAATCTGATAGAGATAATATGATAAGATAAATATATTTTTTGTATTTTATAATATAGATGCAAAAAGTAAAGATGCAAATAAGAGTAGATTGAAAGCTTATATGATAAAAGATAGACCCGGGGCCATAGGTTTCACTAGTGGCTTCTCTCAAGATAGCATAAGTATTACGGTGGGTGAACAAATTACTGTCGAGCAATTGAGAGAAAAGCGATTAATTATGAGATTATCTAGGCATGACCATGTATATAGGCATCACGTCCGTGACAAGTAGACTGACGCCTGCCTACATCTACTACTATTACTCCACACATCGACCGCTATCCAGCATGCATCTAGAGTATTAAGTTCATAAGAACAGAGTAACGCATTAAGAAAGATGACATGATGTAGAGGGATAAACTCAAGCAATATGATACAAACCCCATCTTTTTATCCTCGATGGCAACAATACAATACATGCCTTGCAACCCTTTTTGTCACTGGGTAAGGACACCGCAAGATTGAACCCAAAGCTAAGCACTTCTCCCATGGCAAGAAAGATCAATCTAGTAGGCCAAACCAAACCGATAATTCGAAGAGACTTGCAAAGATAACTCAAGCATACATAAAAGAATTCAGAGAAGATTCAGATATTTCTCATAGATAAACTTGATCATAAACCCACAATTCATCGGATCTCGACAAACACACCGCAAAAAGAGTTTACATCGAATAGATCTCCACAAGAGAGGGGTAGAACATTGTATTGAGATCCAAAAAGAGAGAAGAAGCCAACTAGCTAATAACTATGGACCCGAAGGTCTGTGGTAAACTACTCCCAACTCATCGGAAGGGCTATGGTGTTGATGTAGAAGCCCTCAATGGTCGATTCCCCCTCCGGCGGAGCGCCGTCGAAGGCTCCAAGATGGGATCTCGTGGATACAGAAGTTTACGGTGGCGGAAATACTTCTTTGGTGGCTCCCTGGATGTTTTCGGGGTACGTAGGCATATATAGGAGGAAGAAGTACGCCGGTGGCCGCTCGAGGGGCCCAGGAGACAGGGGGCGCGCCCCTGAGGGGTGGGCGTGCCCTCCTATCTCTTGGCCGCCTCGATTGCATCTTGACTTGCACTCCAAGTTCTTCGGATCACGTTCGTTCCAAAAAATCACGCTCCCGAAGGTTTCATTCTGTTTGGACTCCGTTTGATATTCCTTTTCTTCGAAATACTGAAATAGGCCAAAAAACAACAATACGGGCTGGGCCTCCGGTTAGTAGGTTAGTCCCAAAAATGATATAAATGTGTAAATAAAGCCCATAAACATCCAAAACAGGTAATATAATAGCATGTAACAATCAAAAATTAGATACATTGGAGACGTATCAAGCATCCCGAAGCTTAATTCCTGCTCGTCCTCGAGTAGGTAAATGATAAAAACAGAATTTTTGATGTGGAATGCTACCTATCTTAATTCTCAATGTATTTCTCTTTATTGTGGCATGAATGTTCAGATCCAAATGATTCAAAATAAAAGTTCATATTGACAAAAGAAATAGTAATACTTCAAGCATACTAATAAAAGTAATCATGTCTTCTCAAAATATCATGGCTAAAGAAAGTTCATCCCTTCAAAATCATATAGTTAGGCTATGCTTCATTTTCGTCACACAAAGATGTTCCCAACTTCTACACCCCCGATGACAAGCCAAGCAATTGTTTCGTACTTAAATAATCTCAAACTTTTTCAACTTTCATGCAATACATGAGCGTGAGCCATGGATATAGCACTATGGGTGGAATAGAATAATGATTGGGGATTGTGTGGAGAAGACAAAAAAGGAGAAAGTCTCACATTGACGAGGATAATCAACGAGCTATGGAGATGCCCATCAATTGATGTCAACATGAGGGGTAGGGATTGCCATGCAACGGATGCACTAGAGCTATAAATGAATGAAAGCTCAACAAAAGAAAACTAGTGGGTGCGCATCCAACTTGCTTGCTCACGAAGACCTAGGGCATTTGAGGAAGCCCATCATAGGAATATAGAAGCCAAGTTCTATAATGAAAAATTCCCACTAGTATATATGAAAGTGACAACATATGAGACTCTATATGAAGAACATGGTGCTACTTTGAAGCACAAAATATGAGACTCACTATATGAAAAACATGGTGCTACTTTGAAGCACAAGTGTGGAAAAAGAGATAGTAACATTGCCCCTTTTTATTTATTTATTTTAATTTTTTATTTTTTTGTTTCCTTTGGCCTTTTATTTATTTTGGCCTTTCCTTTTTTTCCTTTGGGGCAATGCTCTAATAATGATGATCATCACACTTTCATTGATTACAACATATGAATTACAACTCGAAACTAGAACAAGATATGACTCTATATGAATGCCTCCGGCGGTGTACCGGGATGGTGCAATGAATCAAGAGTGACATGTATAAAAATTATGCATGGTTGCTTTGCCACAAATACGATGTCAACTACATGATCATGCATTGGCAATATGACAAAAGTAATGTATGTCATGATGATGATGAATGGAACAGTGGAAAGTTGCATGGCAATATATCTCGGAATGACTATGGAAATGCAATAAATAGGTAGGTATGGTGGCTGTTTTGAGGAAGATATATGGAGGTTCATGTGTGATAGAGCGTATCATATCACGGGGTTTGGATGCACTGGCGAAGTTTGCACCAACTCTCAAGGTGAGAAAGGGCAATGCACGGTACCGAAGAGGCTAGCAATGATGGAAAGGTAAAAGTGCGTATAATCCATGGACTCAACATTAGTCAAAAGAACTCATATACTTATTGCAAAAATTTATAAGTCATCAAAAACCAAGCACTATGTGCATGCTCCTAGAGGGATAGATTGGTAGGAAAAGACCATCGCTCATCCCCGGCCGCCACTCATAAAGATGCACAAGCCAGGTACACTTCATGTTTCAAATTTGTTACACAACTTTAACCATACGTGCATGCTACGGGACTTGCTAACTTCAACACAAGCATTCTTTAAATTCATAATCACCCAACTAGCATGACTTTAATATCACTACCTCCATATCTCAAAAAAATTATCAAGTATCAAATTGATCATAGCATCCAATTCACTTTCTATGATAGTTTTTATTATACCCAACTTGGATGCTCATCATTCTAGGACCAATTTATAACCATAGAAAATACCATGCTGTTATAAAAGACTCTCAAAATAATATAAGCGAAGCATGAGGGATCAAAAATTTCTTCAAAATTAATCCACCGCTGTGCTCTAAAAGATATAAGTGAAGCACTAGAGCAAAAACTATCTAGCTCAAAAGATATAAGTGAAGCACATAGAGTATTCTAATAAATCTCAATCAAGTAGGCTTCTCCCAAAAGGTGTGTTACAGCAAGGATGATTGTGGTAAACTAAAAAGAAAAGACTAATATAATACACGACGCTCCAAGCAAAACACATTTCATGTGGCGAATAAAAATATAGCTCCAAGTAAAGTTACCAATGAACGGAGACGAAAGAGGGGATGCCTTCCGGGGGCATCCCCAAGCTTAGGCTTTTGGATATTCTTGAATATCTTGGGGTGCCATGGGCATCCCCAAGCTTAGGATTTTTCCACTCCTTATTCCATGGTCCATCAAATCTTTACCCAAAACTTGAAAACTTCACAACACAAAACTCAACAGGAAATCTCATAAGCTCTGTTAGTGCAAGAAAGAAAAACCACCACATAAGGTACTGTAATGAACTCATTCTTTATTTATGTTGGTGTTAAACCTACTGTATTCCAGGTTCTCTATGGTTCATACCACTTAATACTAGCCATAGATGCATCAAAATAAGCAAACAACACACGAAAAACAGAATCTGTCAAAAACAGAACAATCTATAACTTTCGGTTACTTATGGAACTCCAAAAGACCTACCAAAATAGGACATCCTAAACAATTTATCTATTGATCAGAAGCAAAAAGAATCAATGCAAAAGCACGTTTCTGTGGTTTATTGAATTGTTTCTCGTGAGCGCAAAGTTTCTGTTTTTCAGCAGAATCAAATCAACTATCATCATAGGTTATCCTATAGGTTCTACTTGGCACAAACACTAAATAAAAAAAGAAAACACATCTAAACATAAAGTAGATGAAAAATTTATTACTAAACAGGAACAAAAACAAAAAATGCAAAGAAAATTGGGTTGCCTCCCAACTAGCGCTATCGTTTAACGCCCCTAGCTAGGCATAAAAGCGAAGATAGATCTAAGTAGTGCCATCTTTGGCACTTGATTCATAGGTAGCTCGCATGATGGATTCATAGGGTAATTTGACTTTCTTTCTTGGAAAGTGCTCCATGCCTTTTTTAATGGAAATTGGAATCTAATATTCCCTTCCTTCATATCAATAATCACACCAATCGTTCTAAGGAAAGGTCTACCAAGAATAATAGGGCAAGAAAGATTGCAATCTATATCAAGAACGATAAAATCAACGGGCACCAAATTTCTATTTTCAACAATTAGTACATCATTGATTCTACCCATTGGCTTTTTAATGGTGGACTCCGCAAGGTGCAAATTTAAAGAGCAATCATCAAGATCATGGAAACCTAGAATATCACATAAAGTTTTCGGAATCGTGGAAACACTAGCACCCAAATCACACAAAGCAAAACACTCATGATCTTTAATTTTAATCTTTATAGTAGGTTCCCACTCATCATTAAGTTTTCTAGGTATATAAACTTCTAAATTAAGTTTTCATCATAAGATTGCCTCAAGGCATCAACAATATGTTTGGTAAAAGCTTTATTTTGACTATAAGCATGAGGAGATTTAACAACGGATTGCAACAAGGAAATACAACTTTCTAAAGAACAATTACCATAATCAAATTCCTTGAAATCTGAGATAGTGGGTTCAATACTATTTAAAGTCATGACCTCTCCAATCTCACTTTTACCAAATTTAGCATCAAGATCTAAAAACTCCAAACTATTGAGACGCCTTGTAAATAAAGTTGACTCATCTCAAGTCCCATTATTATCAAGATTCATATTGCAAAACAAAGATATAATAGGGGACACATCAATAACTTTAATATCTTCATCATTATTTTCATGGAAACTAGAAGAACACGCTTTTACAAAGCAATCTTTCTTAGCACGTAATCTAGCAGTTCTTTCTTTGCACTCGTCAATGGACACTCTCATTGATTTGAAAGACTCATTGATATCATGCTTAGGGGAAGTAGATCGAAGTTTAAGAGAATCAACATCAAGCGAAAGTCTATCAACGTTCCTAGCCAAATCATCAACTTTGAGCAATTTTTCTTCAAGCAAAGCATTAAAATTCTTTGGAGAGATCATAAATTCTTTCACACTATTTTCAAAATCAGAGGGCATCTTATTAAAATTACCATAAGAATTATTGTAGGAATTTCCATAATTATTAGATGAATTGCTAGGGAACGGTCTAGGATTAAAGTTTCGTCTATAAGCATTGTTTCCAAAATTATTCCTACCAACAAAATTTACATCCATAGATTCATTATTATTCTCAATCAAGGTAGATAAAGGCATATCATTGGGATCAATAGAAGCACTCTTAGTAGCAAACAATCTCATAAGCTCATCCATCTTTCCACTCAAAACATTAATTTATTCTATAGCATGCACTTTTTTACTAGTAGATCGTTCGGTGTGCCATTGAGAATAATTAGCCATAATATTATCAAGAAGTTTTGTAGCATCTCCTAAAGTGATTTCCATAAACGTGCCTCTGGCGGCCGAATCTAAAAGATTTCTAGAAGTAAAGTTCAAGCCGGCATAAATTTTTTGTATGATCATCCATAAATTTAAACCATGAGTAGGGCAATTGCGAATCATTAATTTCATACTTTCCCAAGATTGGGCAACATGCTCATGATCAAGTTGTTTAAAATTCATAATATCGTTCCTAAGGGAAATGATCTTAGCGGGAGGAAAATATTTAGAGATAAAAGCATCTTTGCACTTGTTCCAAGAATCAATAATATTTTTAGGCAAAGACGAAACCAAACTTTAGCACGATCTCTAAGTGAAAACAGAAATAACTTCAATTTAACACTATCATTATCCGTATCTTTTTTCTTTTGCATCTCACACAAATCAAGAAAGTTGTTTAGATGGGTAGC
Organism: Triticum dicoccoides; assembly: GCF_002162155.2. Taxonomy (NCBI): domain Eukaryota; kingdom Viridiplantae; phylum Streptophyta; class Magnoliopsida; order Poales; family Poaceae; genus Triticum; species Triticum dicoccoides. Next base: position 77,534,040 of record NC_041387.1, read on the forward strand.
GGCATCTTCAGTAGGAAGGCCGGAGAATTGATCTTTCATAACAAGATTGAGCAAAGCAGCATTGATTTCACAAGACTCAACATCATTAAGAGGAGCAATCGGAGTACTGAGGAAATTATTATTATTGGTATTGGAGAAATCACACAATTTGGTATTATCTTGCGCCATGGCAACAAGTAATCCAACACACAAGCAAACAGAAAAAGGGCAAGTGAAAGAGAGGGGAAGAAAAATACAAGCAAAAAGAAGAGAGATTGGGAAAGAGAGGGCGAATAAAACGGCAAGGGTGAAGGCGGGGAGAGGAAAACGAGAGGCAAATGGCAAATAATGTAAATGCGAGGGAGATGAGTTTGTGATGGGTACTTGGTATGTCTTGACTTGAGCGAAGACCTCCCTCGCAACGGCGCCAGAAATCATTCTTGCTACGTCTCGAGCTTGCGTTGGTTTTCCTTGAAGAGGAAAGGGTGATGCTGCACAGTAGCGTAAGTATTTCCCTCAGTTTTTGAGAACCAAGGTATCAATCCAGTAGGATGCTCCTCACAAGTCCCACGAACCTACACGAACAAACAAAGAACTCGCAACCAACACGATAAAGGAGGAATCATCACCATCATCATCACCATCGATCCTCTCACCGAGAGGGGATTAATCTCCATCAACATCTTCATCAGTACCATCTCCTCTCAAACCCTAGTTCATCTCTTGTATCCGATCTTTGTCTCAAAACCTCAGATTGGTACCTGTGGGTTGTTAGTAGTGTTGATTACTCCTTGTAGTTGATGCTAGTTGGTTTATTCGGTGGAAGATCATATGTTCATATCCTTAATGCTTGTTAATACTCCTCTGATTATGAACAGTAATATGATTTGTGAGTAGTTACGTTTGTTCCTGCGGACATGGGAGAAGTCTTGTTATAAGTAATCATGTGAATTTGGTATTCATTTGATATTTTGATGAGATGTATGTCGACTACATGTCACTTCACCATGATTTGGGCCTTGGGGAAGGCATTGGGAAGTAATAGGTAGATGATGGGTTGCTAGAGTGACAGAAGCTTAAACCCTAGTTTATGCGTTGCTTCATAAGGGGCTGATTTGGATCCATATGTTTCATGCTATGGTTAGGTTCGCCTTAATTCTTCTTTCGTAGTTGCGGATGCTTGCGAGAGGGGTTAATCATAAGTGGGAGGCTTGTACAAGTAAGGATAGCACCCAAGCACCGGTCCACCCACATACCAAATTATCAATGTAACGAACGAGAATCATATGAGCGTGATGAAAACTAGCTTGACAGTAATTCCCATGTGTCCTCGGGAGCGCTTTGCTTTATATAAGAGTTCGTCCAGGCTTGTAGTTTGCTACAAAAAGGATTGGGCCACCTTGCTGCACCTTGTTTACTTTTATTACTTTTTACCCGTTAAGAGTTACCTTATCACAAAACTATCTGTTACCAATAATTTAGCGCTTGCAGAGAATACCTTACTAAAAACCGCTTGTCATTTCCTTCTGCTCCTCGTTGGGTTCGACACTCTTACTTGTCAAAAGGACTATGATAGATCCCCTATACTTGTGGGTCATCACAGATGCTTGCTAGAGGGGTTAGTCATAAGTGGGAGGCTTGTCCAAGGAAGGTCAGCACCCGAGCACCGGTCCACCCACATGTCAAATTATCAAAGTAACGAACGTGAATAATATGAGCATGATGAAAACTAGTTTGACAATAATTCCCATGTGTCCTCGGTATCACTCTGCTTTATATAAGTGTTTGTCCAGGATTTTCCTTTGCTACAAAAAAGATTGGGCCACCTTGCTGCACCTTGTTTACTTTTGTTACTTGTTATCCCGTTACAAATTATCTTATCACACAACTATCTGTTACCGATAATTTCAGTGCTTGCAGAGAATACCTTGCTGGAAACCGCTTGTCATTTCGTTCTGCTCCTCGTTGGGTTCGACACTGTTATCGAAAGGACTATGATATAGTGGTTCATCAAGAGTCTTTTCTGGCGCCGTTGTCGGGGAGTGAAGCACCTTTGGTAAGTGGAATTTGGTAAGGAAACATTTATACGGTGTGCTGAAATTTACTGTCACTTGTTACTATGGAAAATAATCCTTTGAGGGGCTTGTTCGGGGTATCTTCACCTCAACTGGAAGATCAAAGAGTTTCTCCTCAACCTACTGAACCTACTGAAAATATTTACTTTGAAATTCCTTCGAGTATGATAGAGAAACTGCTAGCTAATCCCTGTATAGGAGAGGGACCATTACATCCTGATATGCACCTAATCTATGTGGATGAAGTTTGTGGATTATTTAAGCTTGCAGGTATGCCCGAAGATGTTGTCAAGAAGAAGGTATTCCCTTTATCTTTGAAGGGAAAGGGATTGACATGGTATAGGCTATGTGATGATATTGGATCATGGAACTACAACCGATTGAAATTGGAATCTCATCAGAAGTTTTATCCTATGCATGTGGTTCATCGTGATTGGAATTGTATATATAATTTTTGGCTTCGTGAAGGAGAAAGTATCGCTCAAGATTGGGGGAGGATTAAGTCAATGTTATATTCATTCCCCAATCATGATCTCTCAAGAGAAATTATTATTCAATTTTTTTATGCTCGGCTTTCTCATACTGATCGATCCATGCTCGATACATCTTGTACTGGTTCTTTTATGATGAAGACTACTGAATTCAAATGGGATTTATTGGAAAGAATTAAACGCAAGTCTGAAAATTGGGAACTCAGCAAAGGTAAGGAGTCAGGTATAAACCTTAAGTTTGATTGTGTTAAATCTTTTATGGATACCAATGCTTTTCGTGATTTTAGCACTAAATATGGACTTGACTCTGAGATAGTAGCTTCTTTTTGTGAATCATTTGCTACTCATGTTGATCTCCCTAAGGAGAATTGGTTTAAATATCATCCTCCCATTGAAGTTAAAGTAGTAGAACCTATTAAAGTTGAAGAAGAAACTATTACTTATAATATCGATCCTATTGTCCCTACTGCTTATATTGAGAAACCACCTTTCCCTGTTAGAATAAAGGATCATGCTAAAGCTTCAACTGTGGTTCGTAAGAGTTATACTAGAACACCTACACCCCTTGAACAAATTAAAGTTGAACCTAGTATTGCTATTGTTAAAGATCTCTTGGTTGATAATATTGATGGGCATGCTATTTATTTGTGTGATGAAGCTGCTAGAATTGCTAAACCCGATACTAAAGATAAACATGGACCTGTTGTTGGCATGCCTATTGTTTATGTTAAAATAGGAGATCATTGTTATAATGGTTTATGTGATATGGGTGCTAGTGTGAGTGCAATACCTTATACCTTGTATGAAGAAATTATGAATGATGTTGCACCTGCTTAGATAGAAGGCATTGTTGTTACTATTAAGCTTGCCACTAGAGATACTATTGCACCAGTTGGGATTGTTATAGATGTTGAAGTTTTGTGTGGGAAAATAAAATACCCTACTGATTTTCTTGTTCTTGGTTCCCCGTAAGATGACTTTTGTCCATTATATTTGGTAGACCCTTCTTGAATACTGTTAATGTTAAGATAGACTATGAAAAGGATATTGTTACTCTTGGTTTAGGGGATATGTCTCATGATTTTAATTTCTCTAAATTTCGTAGACAACCTCATGATAAAAAATTGCCTAGTAAGGATGAAATTATTGGTCTTGCTTCTATTGCCGTGCCTCCTAATGATCCTTTAGAACAGTATTTGCTAGACCATGACAATTGTATGTTTATGAATGAAAGAAGGGAAATAGATGAAGTATTCTTTAACCAAGGGCCTATTTTGAAACACAATTTGCCTGTTGAAATTCTTGGAGATCCTCCTCCACCCAAGGGTGATCCCATGTTTGAGCTTTAGCAATTACCTGATACTCTTAAATAAGCTTATCTTGATGAAAAGAAGATATATCCTGTTATTAGTAGTGCTAACCTTTTAGAGCATGAAGAAAATAAATTATTGAAAACTCTGAAGAAGCACCATGCCACTGTTGTATATACTATTGATGATCTTAAGGGCCTTACTCCCACTCTATGTCAGCACAAAATAAAATTGGAAAAAGATGCTAAACCAATTGTTGATCATCAACGATGGTTAAATCCTGAGATGAAAGAGGTGGTAATAAATGAAATACTAAAGCTTCTGGAGGCAGGTATAATTTATCCTATTGCTGATAGTCAGTGGGTAAGTCTCGTTCATTGTGTCCCTAAGGAGGGAGGTATTACTGTTGTTCCTAATGATAAGAATGAATTGATCCCACAAAGAATTGTTATAGGTTATAGAATGGTAATTCATTTCGACAAATTAAATAAAGCTACTAGAAAATATCATTACCCTCTACATTTTATTGATCAAATGCTCGAAATACTATCCAAACATACACATTTTTTCTTCCAACATGGTTATTCTGGTTTCTCTCAAATACCTATGTCAAAAGATGATCAGGAAAATACCACTTTTACTTGCCCTTTCGGTACTTTTGCTTATAGATGTATGCCTTTTGGTTTATGCAATGCACCTGGTACCTTTCAAAGATGTATGACAGCTATATTCTCCCACTTTTGTGAAAAGATTTTTGAGGTTTTCTTGGATGATTTCTCCGTTTATGAAACTTCTTTTGATGATTTCTTAAGCAACCTTGATCGAGTTTTGGAGTGATGCGAAGAAACTAATCTTATCTTGAATTGGGAGAAGTTCCACTTTATGGTTAATGAAGGTATTGTTTTGGGGCATAAGATTTCTAAAAGAGGTATTGAAGTTGATAAAGCTAAATTAGATGCTATTGAAAAGATGCCATGTCCTAAAGATATCAAAGGTATAAGAAGTTTCCTTGGTCATGCTGGTTTCTATAGGAGGTTTATTAAAGATTTCTCTAAAATTTCTAGGCCTCTCACTAATCTCTTGCAGAAAGATGTTCCTTTTGTTTTTGATGATGATTGTGTAGAAGCATTTGAAATACTGAAGAAGGCCTTGATTCCTGCACCTATTGTTCAGCCCCCTGATTGGAATTTACCCTTTGAAATTCTGTGTGATGCTAGTGGTTATGAAGTTGGTGCTGTTCTAGGGCAAAGAGTTGATAATAAATTAAATGTTATCCATTATGCTAGTAAAACTCTAGACAGTGCCCAGAGAAATTACGCTACTACTGCAAAATAATTTTTAGCAGTTGTATTTTCTTGTGATAAGTTCAAATCTTATATTGTTGATTCCAAAGTAACTGTTCACACTGATCATGCTACTATTAAATATCTGATGGAAAAGAAAGATGCTAAACCTAGACTTATTAGGTGGGTTCTCTTGTTACAAGAATTTCATTTGCATATTATTGATAGAAAGGGAGCTAAGTACCTCGTTGCAGACAACTTGTCTAGGTTAGAAATGTTCTTGATGACCCACCGCCTATTGATGATAGCTTTCCTGATGAAGAATTAGCTGTCATAAATGCTTTCTTAATACTCCATGGTATGCTAATTATATTTTTGCTAAATTTATACCACCTAGTTTCACATACCAACAAAACAAAAAGTTCTTCTATGATTTAAGACATTACTTTTGGAACGACCCACACCTTTATAAAGAAGGAGTATATGACGTTATTAGAAGTTGTGTACGAGAGCATGAACAGGAACAGATCCTACGCAAGTGTCACTCCGAGGCTTACAGAGGACACCACGCTGGAGATAGAACAACACATAAGGTATTGCAATCCGGTTTTTATTGGCCTACTCTCTTCAAAGATGCTCGTAGGTTTGTCTTGTCTTGTGATGAATGCCAAAGAATTGGTAATATTAGTAGACATCAGGAAATGCCTATGAATTATTCACTTGTTATTGAACCATTTGATGTTTGGGGCTTTGATTATATGGGACCTTTTCCTTCCTCTAATGGGTATACACATATTTTAATTGCTGTTGATTATGTTACTAAGTGGGTAGAAGCTATTCCAACTAGTAGTGCTGATCATAACACTTCTATTAAGATGCTTAAAGAAGGTACTTTTCCGAGGTTTGGAGTCCCTAGATATTTAATGACTGATGGTGGTTCACATTTTATTCATGGTTCTTTTCGTAAAATGCTTGCTAAGTATGATGTTAGCCATAGAATTGCATCTCCATATCATCCTCAGTCTAATGGTCAAGTAGAACTGAGTAATATAGAGATTAAATTGATTTTGCAAAAGACTGTTAATAGATCTAGAAAGAATTGGTCTAAAAAACTTGATGATGCATTATGGGCTTATAGAACTGCTTATAAAAATCCTATGGCTATGTCTCTATATAAAATGTTTTATGTAAAGGCTTGTCACTTACCTCTTGAACTAGAACATAAGGCATATTGGGCTATTAAAGAGCTCAATTATGATTTCAAACTTGCTGGTGAGAAGAGGTTATTTGATATTAGCTCGCTTGATGAATGGAGAACCCAAGCCTATGAGAATGCCGAGTTGTTTAAAGAAAAGGTTAAAAGATGGCATGACAAAAGGATACAAAAGCATGAGTTTAATGTAGGTGATCATGTTTTTCTATACAACTGTCATTTAAGTTTTTTTACAGGAAAACTTCTCTATAAATGGTAAGGTCCTTACAATATCGAGGAGGTCTATCATTCCGGTGCCATCAAAATCAACAATGCCGAAGGCACAAATCCGAATGTAGTAAACGGTCAAAGAATCAAACATTATATCTCAGGTAATCCCATAAATGTTGAAACCAATATAATTGACACCATAACACCGGAGGAGTACATAAGGGACACTTTCCAGAACGTTTCAGACTCCAAAAAGGAATAGGTATGTGGTACGGTAAGTAAACCGACTCCAAAATTGTTCTAGTAGCAATTTTTCTCCATTTTGGAATATCTAAAAATTAGGAAAATTAAAAGTAGTCCAGAAGAGACACGAGGTGACCACAAGGGTGGAGGATGCACCCTACCCCATGGGCGCGCCCCCTACCTTGTGGCCACCTCGTGTGCTCTCTGGACTCCGTTTTCTTGCACAATACTTTTTTTGGTCAGTAAAAATTCATTATATAATCTCCCGAAGGTTTTGACCTCCGTACCATGACAAAATCTTATATTTTTTATTTCGAGCTGTTTTTTTGACAGATCTAAATCACCATGATGTCTCCAAGCACCCCCAAGGACAAATTTTTCGAGAAGGTCATCAACCCTTACCTCACGGAGGTGCTGCAACACCCTCAAACCATAGAGATGCATGAGGGGTGCTGCACATCTGCGATGTTGAGGGGTCGAAGAAGACTGGAAGCATGGAGACAAGACTCGAAGCAATGGAGCAGCAAGTTTTCAAGTGCGAAGGGATGGTGGAACGTAGACCAAACACTAATCACATGATAATTGCGGAGTTCACCAACAATCACAAGATGGATGCCAAGAACACCAGGGAGGCCATCTTCACTACAGGAATTAGGAACTTTGCCGTTAGCCATGGCTGACGGCAAAGGCATGCATGGTGGACGACAAAGACCTTTGTCGTCAGCCAACAGACGGCAACAGGTCTGGCTGAATAGGCTACGACAAGGGCTTTTGTGCTGTCTGCTGGCTGACGGCAAAGATGCAAAGGTCTTTGTCGTCCTCCAGCTGACACCAAAGAGCCTGGATGGCACACGTGCCAGCTTAGGTCCGTTAAGGGGTTAACGGCGTGCTTTGCCGTCTGCCAGTGGATGGCAAAGACCTTTGCATATTTGCCATCTGCCAGCGGACGACAAAGAACATTGAATCTTTGCCGTCCTCCAGCGGAAGACATAGCATGCCACGTGGCAGCACCTGGGGGCTAGCCTATTTGGTAGCTTTGCCATCAGCTGGTTGACGACAAATATTCAATGTACTTTGCCGTCCGCTGGCAGACGAAAAGCATCCAAATAGCCGACCTACTGCCCCAGGTTGCACAGGCATCTGACACGTGGCATGTTTGCCGTCTGCTGGCTGATGGCAAAGCTCTTTGCCGTCTGCTAGCAGACGGCAAAGAGTATATATAGCCCCTGTTTTTTCTATTTTTTCTTAAATTCATTCAGTTTGACAGAATTTCACATATATATACACATATGAGAATACTTTCGACAAGCAAACAAACACATCATACCAAATCATATCCCTGCCATATGGATATGATCATCCAACACATATACATAGCAAATGGTTTCATCCAACACATATACATAGCCAACATATCCAACAACAAGCATACAATGGTTTCATCCATCCATACATATATAGGTAGCAAGTTTGACATTGTTCATCCTACAAAATCAAAACAAGAAGGAAGCATAAAGAGAAGAGTAGACTCCATCAACACAAGCTTCCTTATCTAAAGCAAATCTGCAAATTGGGAAAGAAGCAAGTTAGAAGAAGAAGAAGAAGATGATGATGATGACTAGCTAGAAAAAGAAGAAGAAGAAGAAGAAGAGGAAGAAAAGGAATAAAAGGAATAAGAAGAAGAAGAAGATTTTTTTCTTCTCTTTCTTTTTCTCCTCTCCTATTTTTTTATCTTCTTCTTCTTCTTCTAACTAAGGTAGGTAAAAATGCCATTTTCTTGCTAAGCTAGGTAAAAATGCTAAGTGTAGGTCATTTTAGAGCTAAGCTAGGTAAATAGGTCATTTTGGAACTTACTAAGGCTATTATGTAATTTTCGAGGAAAGTAAGGTAAGTCTATATCATTTTGGAGGTAACAAAGATTATCATGACATTTTTGAGGAAAGAAAGCTAAGCATAGCTCATTTTTTGTCTAACTTAGGTAGTTATGCCATTTAGGAGGAAAGTAAGCTCAGTATGCATTTGTTAAGCAAAACACTAGAGAAAACTTACCCTCATCACAACAAATGTGATGAAGATCGCAACTAAGGTAACAATTGATCCAATGGCATAATGATACCAAGCCTCATTATCAATGGCATCTTTTCTAATCTTCTTAATCTTCAAGTGCATTGCATCCATCTTCAAGCGCATTGCATTCATCTCATCTTGTGATCTCATTGACCACATCGGCAACATACAACTCCAGTTTCATCTTCTCTTCTTCAATTCTTTTAATTTTTTCTTTCAAATACTCATTTTAATTTTCAACTAAATTTAACTTCTCGACAAGAGGGTTGGTTGCAATTTACGGTTCACATACCTCCCAGATTAAAATATCTCTATGTCAACTTGATGGCCATGATTGTCATAAATGTGAAAAGAAACAAATAGTTATAAAAGAGTATTTACCTCATCTGAATCATAAAGCAGGCTAGGACCGACAGGGACGGATATCAAGACCATGGCACTATGTATAACAAACAGTCATACAAAGTAAAAAAAATTATACAAGTAACTATATAAATCATACAATCATACAAGTAACTATATAAATCAAGTACAACATAAAAATATTAATACCTAGTAATAATCTTGGTCAATAAATGCTTCAGGATCAATTAATGCATCATCATCATCACTATCAGTAATGATGTGCTCATCATCATCATGAATAAATGCATCACCATGTGGAAGGCCACCTCTATGTAATCTGTCAAGCATTGACAATTCATCTGCAGCAGTAACCTCTTCTAGTTTAGGCTCTTCTTGTTTTGGTTGAGGGGTGAAGTCGGGTTCACTGTAGCTATCTACTTCAATGTTTTGGGGTGAAGTAGAGCAGTTCTTGAAACATTTTTTGGAAATATGTGTTTCTTGGAAGAATTCTCCTTCATATGTGTCTGGGTTAATGTGAGGTTCATAATCATCTTCATTGGGGGAGGTGGTCTAACACATGGCGACACTTCATAAACGACATCCCAACCATTGAGATTAGGATCACTTTGACAGGCCCACGGTAGATAGAAAACTTGGGTTGCCTGTTGAGCCATAATATAGACATCGGGAACATCCAAATGGGTGCTTTGATTGATTTCCACTAGCCTTGTATGTTCATGAGTCCTTCTAGTCTCCTTCGGTTGGAACCAATAACATTTGAAGACTACGGCGTTCGGTGGGTTTGCACCATAGAATTGAAGTTCATAAATTGCTTCAACTCTTCCATAATACTCGGTATCTCCTTCGCTGATAGCAGAGACACACCAATTTGTAGACTTTCGGTCGGCCATAGATAGCTCTTTGCCATAGGATCAAAAGCGATACGTGTTGATGTCATAATTTTCAAATGAACAAACCTTATAGTCAAAACCATTAGCGACTTGTCTCAATTCGGCGTCCATAAGCTCTGAATTAGTCTACAAGTTTAATACGAATGGGATTGCTGCATTGGCCACAAATTAGATGAAGAAATGAAATGGTCTAAAGGAAATTACTGTTTGTTTGAACCAAGAGATGAAACCGGGATAGCCGCCTCCATGCTTTGCCAGAAGCTCATACTCTTCGATGGAATTCTTTTGGATCACCGCTCCATACGAGAATTTGGCAATGTATCGATTGTATCAAATTTATGCGAGAATAAGAGCAGTTCAAAGGAATTAGAAGTTGCCAAACAATGTACCAAGAACTTACTCGATGTACGACCACACTTCTATTAGGTTGTTTAAGATATACAATGAAATGGTCTGTCATTCTTCGAAATCAATCATTAAGGAATTAGAAGCACCGGCTGGTGCTAGATCCCCTTTAAATATGATAAGGTTGGATCGACCCTTTTTAGGGTCGCCGGCATTGTACCGTGGCTTCGGATTATGCAAATGATGATTTTTGGCTTCGTAGTGTGCTGTCACGAAGTTTGCCACCTCCACAGTAATGAATGCCTCGGTCATCGATGCTTCAATTCTACATTTATTTTTACATTTTGCTCGAAGCGACTTCTGCATCCTCTCAGTTGCGTAGCACCAACGATTCTGCACAGCCCCCCCAATCTTGCCTCGGTTCGGAGATGCAAAATCAAGTGCTGCATTGGATTAAAGAAGCCCGGCAGAAATATCTTCTCTAACTTGTAGATCAACTCCGACGCCAACTCTTCCATTTCTTCTACCAGGTCAGGCGATAGTTCTTTAGCACAAAGAACACGGAAGAAATAGTTCAGCTCTGCCAGTACTAGCCATTCATCCTTAGGGATGAATCCACCCAACATCCCCGGCATTACCCGCTCAATCCATATGTGCCAATCATGACTCTTGAGAATAAATATCTTCAATTTTTCAAGACTCGCTCCCCTCTTTAGATTCGCTGCATACCCATCGGGGAACATCAACTGCATTTGCACCCACAAGATAATTTCCCTTATAGCTGGCCTTCCAAGATTGAACCATTCCTTTGGCTTTATCCAGTTCTTCTTTCCTTTCGGGGTTGCATGTTTTGTAACGGTCTATGACATAGCGCCTCCTGATCGACTCTTGCCTTAGGATTATCCTTTGACTTCCCATCTATGCCAAACAATGTACCGAAAAGTGCCTCGGCAATATTCTTCTTAGTGTGCATCACATTGATGTTGTGTGGGCAAAGGAGGTCTTTGAAGTAAGGCAGATCCCACAAGCATGTCTTGTGAGTCCAGGCGTGTTGCGAATTATTCCCCTTGAAATACCCTGGATGCTTTGGATCTGGCTCGAGAGCGTTTAACTGATCTAGGATCTCTTCTCCTGTCAACGGAGGTGGTGCAGAGTCTTTCACAACTCTACCTTTGATGAAGTTCTGCTTGTCTTTCCTGAACTTATGTCCAGAATGCAAGAACAGTCTATGCATGTCAAAGCAAGAAAACTTGCGACAGGCCTCAAGCCAACAAAACTGAAGAGCTCCCTTGCATGTGGGGCACGGGAACCTTCCATGCACACAACAGCCAACGAATAGCGCATAAGTCGGAAAGTCATGCGTCGACTACATGTTCCACACACATTATGAAGTTCTTTTTGCTAAAGGTGTCGTATGTCTTGAACCCATTATCCTAGGCTTCTTGCAATTTGTCCTTCAGCGGCTGCATGTACACATTCATATTCTTCCCCGGCTAGTTCGGCCCTGGAATTATCAACGTCAGGAAAATGTTCTTTCTTTGCATAATCTGTCCGGGGGGAGATTGAGTCGAATGACAAATACGGGCCAACAACTGTATTGGGTTGCCATCAAACCAAACACACTGAACCCATCCGTGCTGATGGCGACTCGAGGATGCCTCAGATCTGCCGCTTTGCCGTCATGTAATGCATCGAAGTGCTTCCACGCTTCACCGTCTGATGTGTGCACCATCATCAGCTTTTCATCTGCATCTAGTTGGGTTCTTTTGCCCGTTTTGTGCCATGTCATCTGTCTTGCCATCTCTTCGACCATGAAAATACGTTGAAGTCTTGGTATGATTGGCATATAGCGAAGAACATTAACGAGGATTTTGGACTGCGTCTTCTCACCCATACCGTTATCTACCACAACATACTTGGATGACTTGCAAATGCGACAATACTTGAAGTCCGCATACTGAAGCCTAAATAAGGCACATCCATTCTCACAGGCATGTATCTTCTCATAGGGCATCTTAAGAGCGTGGAGGATTTTTACTGACTGGTACATGTTTGCAGGTAGTACGTGGCCTTTGGGTAGAAAACGTCCAAATACTGTCATCATCGCATCGTAGCATTCTCTGCCCAAGTTGAATTGAGCCTTCAGAGCTATTATTTGTGAGATGGCATCCAGTTGACAAAGCTCGATGTGTTTGTGGAGAGGACGTTTTGAAGACTCCAACATTTCATTGAAGGCCTTTGCAGATTCCTCCATCTCATCGTCCGAGTCTCGAGCATCATCAAAGTCTTGCACCATGTCTTGCATCCCAGTACCATGCTCGTCGGTGCGACGAGAAGCACCTCAGCTCTGGCGCATTAGCCAGACTCGCCATGAAATGTCCACACCATATAATCTGGCGTAAAACCCCTCTTCTGCAAGTGTTTGGCCATTTCATCCTCTGTCCTCTTGTGCTAATTGTTGCACCCTGCATAGGGGCACCAGGTTGTCCTCTGGCCATTTGCAAATGCGGCTCTCGGAAACCCCTTGGTTTTTGTTAACCATTCAGTGGTCATGTTTTTCTGACTAGTGTGACTGGTGTACATCCACGCATGATCACTCATCTTGCCTAGCTACTGGACACATAAGAAATATATATATATATATATATATATATATATATATATATATATATATATATATATATTGATCTGCATGTATATATTCATCAGTTAATGGAGTTTGTCACTTTTATTATGTCCATGCAACCTAGATGCTAATAGGTAAAGATAGGTCCTAATCCCACCCGAGTATGTGTAGATTGGGTTCGTTTTCCCATAGTCTGCTCCGGATCCGACACAAAATTTTGGCAGCACCTCCCCGCTGTTCTCCTGATACACGTCTCGGCAATAAGCAGAGAGGATGTGTACCCGGAGAACAACAGGGAGGCACAACCGAAATTTTGCATCGGATCCGGAGCGGAGCATATGGGAAAACAAACCCAATCTACACATACTCAGGCTGTCCATGGATAATGTTGGACAATTCGAAAGAATCATGGTTACAAATATGCAAATGCATGCATATTTATAGATTTAACCCTTTGGAACAGGCGACGCATAGTGGTCACGCATACTGATGATTGAAGACACCTATAGCTAGAAAGTTCCATCGGCACGAAGACCGGAACAGAGCAAATCAAGGGGGGAGGAGATGTCTTTTGTTCTAACCCACGAACACATGGGCGGAGCTCGTCGAACACTAGACCCTCGCAGCGACGAAAAAACTGCACATTTAAAATGAAAGATGAGTTTCATAGCAATATTGTTTTTTCCATCAACCTAACTAAATATTTACAACAGGACGAGCAGGTTAGGGGTTCCTCGGCATCGATAGAACCATAAATAGAAAGTATCATCGATGCAAGATACATGAGGCACTCGGCGTTGAACACTAGATCCACGTCCCACAAGTGATGCCGGCGCCCGGCGTCTCGCAACAATAGTTCTGGTGGCCGATGACGGTCGAACACCTTGGCAAATTTGCCTTGCAGCCTTTGCAATGAGGATTAAAGCCAAGTTTTGAAAGTTCAAACAACCAAACTGAGTTGAGTCAGTTTGGGTGTTTCAGGTTTCAACACTTAGCTTTTAATCGTCATCTCAGAGGCTGCCAGACAAATTCGCGATGGTATTCAACCACCATCAACACCGAGAACTGTTGCTACGGGACGCAGGACCCCTGTGTCACTTGTGGGACGTGGATGTAGTATTCGACATCGACGGCCACATGTATCTCGCACTGACGATACTTGTGATTTAGGGTACCATCGACACCCAGGAACCCCCTAACCCACTCGTCCACGGGTGCCCTAAATTAGCATGCATTCAATAAGCAAAACTACATCATCTCTTGCGTCCGTACATCGTCGAATATTATCACTAATACATCTCTAATAGTATCATACATATAGCATCGGTAATACAACTAGAACCGTAGCAAACGACGGCTATCAGCGCGGGCGGTGGACACCCAAAGAGAAGGAACCATCACATGATCATAGCTCCAGTGAGATCCCTGAAGAACCTGCCAGGTATTGTCGAACATGCCCTCCAACGCAACCATGAAGAGACGGACGTGCTCGTCCTCTTCGCTGACACGGTGATGTACCACCTCCGCGGTGTCCGAAAGCCTCGGCACCGTCACTAGCCCACGAGACCGCCACCAAACAAGGTTTGGATCAACGACGGGCTGGCAACTCACCAAGCTGCGCCCCAAGAAGGTAGAACCTCCCAGTACCAGCCCGGTGGAGCCCAGTCTCGGACATGGCCCCTCTAATCAAGCAGACCTCCTCCTCCGAGTCGACGATGAGGATGCGAGATAGGCATCATCGACATCGATGCGGGAATAAATGCTTTAACTAAAAAAATAACAACAAATTTGACATGGTCAAAATAAACCAAAAACTAAACTAAACTAAACTAAACTAAACCTAAATTAAACTAACTAAACTAAACCTAAACTTAACCTAAACTGAACTAAATATAAACCTAAACCTAAAAACAGAAACAAAACCTAAACTAAATTATACTAAACCTAATTAAACTAAATCTAAAAAACAGAAAAAGGAATAAAAGGTCTCACCTTGGAGCGGCCGGGGGTGAGGCGGGGTGGCGGGGCGGAGCAGCCGA